>NW_025549402.1:40000-137947 GCF_905237065.1 Salmo salar | reverse complement strand
TTGATATCTATATAATATGCAGCTGTTTAAAGGGCAAGTCCACAGATGAAACCACAACAAAACGGTCGCCCCGCCTCTGTTTTGGTAAAAATCTGAGGGATGGGCCTGGAGAAATGTAACCACTCTCAGATTAATATACAGAGCTGTGGATGCAAGGACCCACCATCCATGATACCCAAGTGATTGTTTTAACCATATTATGAGGCTATACAGTGTTTGTTTACATTTACAATGTTCACAAACAAGCTTATATATAAACAAGCTTATATTTTGGGTTCTCGTGTGACAGTTGAACTAAACTCATCAGGCATTTTAGAAGTTATATTCTTCAAGAATCAATGGAGAGTTGAAGTCAGAAGTTTACATGCACTTAGGTTGGAGTTATTAAAACTCGTTTTTCAACCACTCCACAAATGTCTTGTTAACAAACTATAGTTTTGGCAAGTCGGTTAGGACATCTACTTTGTGCATGACACAAGTAATTTTTCCAACAATTGTTTACAGACAGATTATTTCACTTATAATTCACTGTATCACAATTCCAGTGGGTCAGAAGTTTACATACACTAAGTTGACTGTGCCTTTAAACAGCTTGGAAAATTCCAGAAAATGATGTCATGGCTTTAGAAGCTTCTGATAGGCTAATTGATATAATTTGAATCAATTGGAGGTGTACCTGTGGATGTATTTCAAGCCCTACCTTCAAACTCAGTGCCTCTTTGCTTGACATCATGGGACAATCAAAAGAAATCAGTCAAGACCTCAGAAAAAACATTGTAGACCTCCACAAGTCTGGTTCATCCTTGGGAGCAATTTCCAAACGTCTGAAGGTACCACATTCATCTGTACAAACAATAGTACGCAAATATAAACACCATGGGACCATGCAGCCGTCATACCGCTCAGGAAGGAGACGTGTTCTGTCTCCTAGAGATGAACGTACTTTGGTGCGAAAAGGGCAAATCAATCCCAGAACAACAGCAAAGGACCTTGTGAAGATGCTGGAGGAAACCGGTACAAAAGTATCTATATCCACAGTAAAACGAGTCTTATATCGACATAACCTGAAAGGCCGCTCAGCAAGGAAGAAGCCACTGCTCCAAAACCGCCATAAAAAAGCCAGTCTACGGTTTGCAACTGGACATGGGGACAAAGATTGTACTTTTTGGAGAAATGTCCTCTGGTCTGATGAAACAAAAATAGAACTGTTTGGCCATAATGACCATCGTTATGTTTGGAGGAAAAAGGGGGAGGCTTGCAAGCCGAAGAACACCATTCCAACTGTGAAGCACGGGGGTGGCAGCATCATGTTGTGGGGGTGCTTTGCTGCAGGAGGGACTGGTGCACTTCACAAAATAGACGGCGACATGAGAAAGGAAAATTATGTGGATATATTGAAGCAACATCTCAAGACATCAGTCAGGAAGTTAAAGCTTGGTCGCAAATGGGTTTTCCAAATGGACAATGACCCCAAGCATACTTCCAAAGTTGTGGCAAAATGGCTTAAGGACAACAAAGTCAAGGTATTGGAGTGGCCATCACAAAGCCCTGACCTCAATCCCATAGAAGATTTGTGGGCAGAACTGAAAAAGCGTGTGCGAGCAAGGAGGCCTACAAACCTGACTCAGTTACACCAGCTCTGTCAGGAGGAATGGGCCAAAATTTACCCAACTTATTGTGGGAAGCTTGTGGAAGGCTACCCGAAATGTTTGACCCAAGTTAAACAATTTAAAGGCAATGTTACCAAATACTAATTGAGTGTTTTTAAACTTCTGACCCACTGGGAATGTGATGAAAGAATTAAAAGTTGAAATAAATCATTCTCTCTACTATTATTTTAAAATATTAAAATAAAGTGGTGATCCTAACTGACCTAAAACAGGGAATTTTTACTCGGATTAAATGTCAGGAATTGTGAAAAACTGAGTTTAAATGTATTTGGCTAAGGTGTATGTAAACTTCCCACTTCAACTGTATAATGTAAATCCAAAAATGTTTGTAGCAACTACAGATTGTCCCTTTAAGTCTATAAAAGCGTGTGTGTTTGAGCATGTGTCTATCCGGCCAATGGATTTATTTATTTTATCAGCATGAATTAGTTTGAGCAATAAAAGCCCCACTTTTATTCCATAGGCTGGGATCCTCAATTTGCAGCTGTTGCAAGAGCAAATTTTTCACTGTCTGTCCACCGGTTTCAAAAACAATGATTGATAGTCAGCTTTAACTTCTTGAATTCAACCACAATCTGTAAGGCACAAATAGCTCAATGAGAGAGCAGCAGTGTGATTCACATCAATGTGCTATGTAGATATCAATAATAAGTGTAAATAAAACAGCAGATCTAGGACAGGTAGCACGTCCGGTGAACAGGTCAGGGTTCCATAGCCGCAGGCAGAACAGTTGAAACTGGAGCAGCAGCACGGCCAGGTGGACTGGGGACAGCAAGGAGCCATCATGCCAAGTAGTCCTGAGGCATGGTGAGAGTGAGAGAGAGAGAGAGAGAGAGAGTACTTAAATTCACACAGGACACCGGATAAGATAAGAGAAATACTCCAGATGTAACAGACTGACCCTAGCCCCCCGACACATAAACTACTGCAGCATAAATACTGGAGGCTGAGACAGGAGGGGTCAGAAGACATAGCTTGGACTGTAGCCTACAAAAGCCTATTCCTGCTCTTTTCCTGCGATTTGATCAAACCCATTTTGGTATGTCATCATAGTGGTCTCTGATTGGTGGTCAGACTCGCTCAGGTGGAACAAACTTAAACTTGCGCCTTTTTTTCAAAGCTGATTTAAAATGTCATTGAGAAAACAGAGAAGCGTCAACTTATAAGGAATCCTCTCAGTAATCATCTAGTTTTTCTAAAGTATCTGTAATCTGATTACAGTTACCGTTTGTTTTTTTTTGGTAATCCCTTACATGTAATCCTTTACTCCCCAACCCTGTGTGTGTTTGTTTACATGTAATCCTTTACTCCCCAACCCTGTGTGTGTTTGTTTACATGTAATCCTTTACTCCCCAACCCTGTGTGTGTTTGTTTACATGTAATCCTTTACTCCCCAACCCTGTGTGTGTTTGTTTACATGTAATCCTTTACTCCCCAACCCTGTGTGTGTTTGTTTACATGTAATCCTTTACTCCCCCAACCCTGTGTGTGTTTGTTTACATGTAATCCTTTACTCCCCAACCCTGTGTGTGTTTGTTTACATGTAATCCTTTACTCCCCAACCCTGTGTGTGTTTGTTTACATGTAATCCTTTACTCCCCAACCCTGTGTGTGTTTGTTTACATGTAATCCTTTACTCCCCAACCCTGTGTGTGTTTGTTTACATGTAATCCTTTACTCCCCAACCCTGTGTGTGTTTGTTTACATGTAATCCTTTACTCCCCAACCCTGTGTGTGTTTGTTTACATGTAATCCTTTACTCCCCAACCCTGTGTGTGTTTGTTTACATGTAATCCTTTACTCCCCAACCCTGTGTGTGTTTGTTTACATGTAATCCTTTACTCCCCAACCCTGTGTGTGTTTGTTTACATGTAATCCTTTACTCCCCAACCCTGTGTGTGTTTGTTTACATGTAATCCTTTACTCCCCAACCCTGTGTGTGTTTGTTTACATGTAATCCTTTACTCCCCAACCCTGTGTGTGTTTGTTTACATGTAATCCTTTACTCCCCAACCCTGTGTGTGTTTGTTTACATGTAATCCTTTACTCCCCAACCCTGTGTGTGTTTGTTTACATGTAATCCTTTACTCCCCAACCCTGTGTGTGTTTGTTTACATGTAATCCTTTACTCCCCAACCCTGTGTGTGTTTGAAACAGGAGACAGGCTGCAGGAGGTTCGCCATCAGAAGCAGAGACAGGAAGAGAGACAGAGATACATGGACATGGTGAGAGGAAATGACCCAGAGTGTGTGTGTGTGTGTGTTAGAGTAGAGGTGACCAGTGATGTCCTGATGGTCCATCCAGCTGATGTATAGACCTTTAACTGATTACACAGAGAGAGAGAGAGAGAGAGAGAGAGAGAGAGAGAGAGAGAGAGAGAGAGAGAGAGAGAGAGAGAGAGAGAGAGAGAGAGAGAGAGAGAGAGAGAGAGAGAGAGAGAGAGAGAGAGAGAGAGAGAGAGAGAGAGAGAGAGAGAGAGAGAGAGAGAGCAGAGAGAGAGAGAGAGAGAGAGAGACAGAGAGAGAGAGAATATAGGGGGGATGGTGAATTAATGGAATGAAAGCTTGTCTCGAGTATCTTATACTGTCTCAAGACACACACACACACACACACACACACGTGCCCACACAGCATATTCCTAATGGTCTATCAGCCAGTGAAAGACCATCTCTCTCTGTCTCCCTCCTGTAAATCAACCTTATAGCCTGTTTACTAATTACTGCTACTGCTGCACACTGGGCTTCAACATTACTGACTGGACGTGTGTGTGTGTGTGTGTGTGTGTGTGTGTGTGTGTGTGTGTGTGTGTGTGTGTGTGTGTGTGTGTGTGTGTGTGTGTGTGTGTGTGTGTGTGTGTGTGTGTGTGTGTGTGTGTGTGTGTGTGTGTGTGTGTGTGTGTGTGTGTGTGTGTGTGTGTGTGTGTTAGGCCAGACGGAGAGAGGAGATCATCAACCTGCTACATCAACAGAGACAGAAGAGGATCCAGGTGAAACACACAGTGTGGTATTACTATACTTGTGAGGACTTTTTGGGGACCATCAATTGATTCCCATTCAAAATCTTATTTTCCCTAACCTTAAACCTAACCCTAATTCTAACCCTAACCTTAAACCTAACCCTAATTCTAACCCTAACCTTAAACCTAACCCTAATTCTAACCCTAACCCCCTATGCCTAAAATATATATATATATTTTCTTGGTTTACTATACTTGTGAAGACTTTTGGTCCAAAAGAATAGCACTAAAGTACACACACACACACACACGATCACTGAATATTCAGGTCACATGACCCTGTTAGCCTGCTGGGTGCAAGGTTTTTAGGCTCCAGACAGAATAACATAAACCTCTGTGTGTGTGTGTGTGTGTGTGTGTGTGTGTGTGTGACAGAGGGAAACAGTCTCGCTCCTCTACAAGCCCAGGCAGAGGGTCAGGAGTGAGAGGTACGTGACACTGTGTGTGGGGTTTACGTTTGTCTGTGTTCCGCTGAAGCTGCAGAGTAAATCAGTAAGTGTGTGTGTGTGTGTGTGACAGGCTGGCTCTTAACCCCCCAGAGCACCTGGAAACAAACGTGGAGGAGGTCCGAAGGCTTCAGTAACACACAGACCTCAGCGTCGGAGCAGAACCAGGCAGACCTCAGCGTCGGAGCAGAACCAGGCAGACCTCAGCGTCGGAGCAGAACCAGGCAGACCTCAGCGTCGGAGCAGAACCAGGCAGACCTCAGCGTCGGAGCAGAACCAGGCAGATCCATGTCTGTAGGAGTTGATGTTTTAATTAGAATGACTTTCTGTTTTTATAAAGTCTGTCTGTCTGTGATTAACTGGGTGGAAATATTTTCATTTTTGTATAAAGGAGATCTTATCTTTAAAAGAGCGGGATTGTCAAAAGTTCGGACACTACAGACATTTTCATGAGAAGACTGATTTTTGGGATGTCTCCTAGTCTGACAATAAATGCTTTATTGGCATGAATGGGTGGTTTCCACTGTCACCAAAGCATTGTCTATGAAGTATAACATAAATTAACAATATGTTTGAGCAACTATAAAAATATATACTACATGGTATTAATGAGGTCTGAATATTAATAGGTACACTACATGATCAAAAGTATGTGGACACCTGCTCGTCGAACATCTCATTCCAAAATCATGGACCCCTTTGCTGCTATAACAGCCTCCACTCTTCTGGGAAGGCTTTCCACTAGATGTTGGATCATTGCTGCTATAACAGCCTCCACTCTTCTGGGAAGGCTTTCCACTAGATGTTGGATCATTGCTGCTATAACAGCCTCCTCTCTTCTGGGAAGGCTTTCCACTAGATGTTGGAACATTGCTGCAGGGACTTGCTTCCATTCAGCCACAAGAGTATTAGTGAGGTCGGGTGCTGATGTTGGGTGATTAGGCCTGGCTCACAGTCGGCGTTCCAATTCATCCCAAAGCTGTTCGATGGGGTCAGGGCTCTGTGTAGGGAAGTCAAGTTCTTCCACACAGATCTCGACAAACCATTTCTCTATGGACCTCGCTTTGTGCACTGTCACGCTGAAACAAAAAAGGGCCCCAAAATGTTGCCACAAAGTTGGAAGGACAGAATCGTCTAGAATGTCATTGTATGCTGAAGCGTTAGATTTCCCTTCACTGGAACTAAGGGGCCCGAACCATGAAAAACAGCCCCAGACCATTTGTGACGGCTACTCCAATACCTTGACTTTGTTGTCCTTAAGCCATTTTGCCACAACTTTGGAAGTATGCTTGGGGTCATTGTCCATTTGGAAGACCCATTTGCGACCAAGCTTTAACTTCCTGACTGATGTCTTGAGATGTTGCTTCAATATATCCACATAATTTTCCTACCTCATGATGCCATCTATATTGTGAAGTGCACCAGTCCCTCCTGCAGCAAAGCACCCCCACAACATGATGCTGCCACCCCCGTGCTTCACGGTTGGGATGGTGTTCTTCGGGTTGCAAGCCTCCACCTTTTTCCTCCAAACATAACGATGGTCATTACGGCCAAACAGTTCTATTTTTGTTTCATCAGACCAGAGGACATTTCTCCAAAAAGTACGATCTTTGTCCCCATGTGCAGTTGCAAACCGTAGTCTGGCTTTTTTATGGTGGTTTTGGAGCAGTGGCTTCTTCCTTGCTGAGCGACCTTTGAGGTTATGTCAATATAGGACTCGTTTTACTGTGGATATAGATACTTTTGTACCTGTTTCCTCCAGCATCTTCACAAGGTCCTTTGCTGTTGTTCTGGGATTGATTTGCACTTTTCGCACCAAAGTACGTTCATCTCTAGGAGACAGAACGAGTCTCCTTCCTGAGCGGTATGACAGCTGCGTGGTCCCATGGTGTTTATACTTGCGTACTATTGTTTGTACAGATGAACGTGGTACCTTCAGGCATTTGGAAATTGCTCCCAAGGATGAACCAGACTTGTGGAGGTCTACAAAAATTTTTCTGAGGTCTTGACTGATTTCTTTTGATTGTCCCATGATGTCAAGCAAAGAGGCACTGAGTTTGAAGGTAGGGCTTGAAATACATCCACAGGTACACCTCCAATTGACTCAAATGATGTCAATTAGCCTATCAGAAGCTTCTAAAGCCATGACATCATTTTCTGGAATTTTCCAAGCTGTTTAAAGGCACAGTCAACTTAGTTTATGTAAACTTCTGACCCACTGGAATTGTGATACAGTGAATTATAAGTGAAATAATCTGTCTGTAAACAATTGTTGGAAAAATGACTTGTGTCATGCACAAAGTAGATGTCCTAACCGACTTGCCAAAACTATAGTTTGTTAACAAGAAATTTGTGGAGTGGTTGAAAAACGAGTTTTAATGACTCCAACCTAAGTGAATGTAAACTTCCCGACTTCAACTGTAGGTACATGGTTGCAAAGGGCATCAGTGTCTTAACAACATAAAAGTGGATCTTTGTGATTGTACTATCCTTCTTTTTTAGACCACATAGTCCTAATAAAATACTTTGAATGGTAGGCTAACCGCGGAGTCTGGGTCTCTCTCATTCTGTGGTGTCTTAAAGAAGAGTAAAGTTAAGGACTCAACACCCAGCTGAATGCGTCTGATCTAACGTCTATCTGAATTTGTGTCGCTGTCCATTTAGAAATCACTGAACCAGTAGGCCGACCTCGTCGCAGCTCATTTTTCTTGCACTTGCTTGTACTTGGAGCTAAGTGTTAATGGCATAAGAACAAACATTGTGAATTTACTGAACCTAAATGTAATAATGTTTGTGTTGGGTTCAAAAGTCTAAACTCATGTCGACGTTGGTTATTATTGAAGGAGAATACGGTTCTTATCCATTTACACAAATCAACACGGAGTCAATAGAAGCCATATTTATTTAATCAAGTCAGCCATAAGCTCCTCTCTCGGGACAGCTTTATGTAGACCGTAAACGTTCACGGGCACCGTTTGTCACAGTTATAGTGCATTAACTGCATTTAATGTATTGTTTAGAGTTGCTGGCATGCATCAACAAACAAACAAAAAAAATTGGTTGTTTGCCCTACCAAGATTGCCATGCTAACGTCGCCACTGTTACTAGCTAACGCTTACAAACATTACCATTTGATTTGCTATCGTGAGTTATTGATCTCCCAAGGTAAGGGATGGAACAACATTTACCGAACGTTTACCTGGAGGAAAATGGGGGAGTGCCATACTTTTTACATTTCATTGAAGGTGTGGGTATAGTGTTTGTTTTCTAAATCTACATTTACATTTACGTCATTTAGCAGACGCTCTTATCCAGAGCGACCTGTGGAGGGTCATGTAATAGGTAATTAATAACAGGATATATTTTTCAGTGTTTTATAATTAGTTTCTTATATCGAAGTGTGCCCCGATGCCACCCCTCCTCTCTGATTCTCCGCTGAGAACTCAATATCAACTGCACCTATAGACTATTCAGTGTGGTCTCAATCAAATGATTCGTAGCCTATAGGATATATGCTATGAAGTGCATGCTGGGAGAAGCACAGAGAAGAAGTTACATCTCTAAGATAGCTGCTGGGATAATGTAAATAAAAGTAGGCTGCATTACTACACACCGCGATGGATATTCCAACCCTGAGGCCCGACATGCTCTTGCTCATCAAAAACATTTTGTTGTGCTGCTTAACCAATGGCTGTGCTGCTTAACCAATGGCTGTGCTGCTTAACCAATGGCTGTGCTGCTTAACCAATGGCTGTGCTGCGTAACCAATGGCTGTGCTGCTTAACCAATGGCTGTGCTGCTTAACCAATGGCTGTGCTGCTTAACCAATGGCTGTGCTGCTTATCCAATGGCTGTGCTGCGTAACCAATGGCTCTGCTGCTTAACCAATGGCTGTGCTGCTTAACCAATGGCTGTGCTGCTTAACCAATGGCTGTGCTGCGTAACCAATGGCTGTGCTGCTTAACCAATGGCTGTGCTGCTTAACCAATGGCTGTGCTGCTTAACCAATGGCTGTGCTGCGTAACCAATGGCTGTGCTGCTTAACCAATGTCTGTGCTGCTTATCCAATGGCTGTGCTGCTTAACCAATGGCTGTGCTGCGTAACCAATGGCTGTGCTGCTTAACCAATGGCTGTGCTGCGTAACCAATGGCTGTGCTGCGTAACCAATGGCTGTGCTGCGTAACCAATGGCTGTGCTGCGTAACCAATGGCTCTGCTGCTTATCCAATGGCTGTGCTGCGTAACCAATGGCTGTGCTGCGTAACCAATGGCTGTGCTGCGTAACCAATGGCTGTGCTGCGTAACCAATGGCTGTGCTGCGTAACCAATGGCTGTGCTGCGTAACCAATGGCTGTGCTGCGTAACCAATGGCTGTGCTGCGTACCCAATGGCTGTGCTGCGTAACTAATGGCTGTGCTGCGTAACCAATGGCTGTGCTGCGTAACCAATGGCTGTGCTGCGTAACCAATGGCTGTGCTGCGTAACCAATGGCTGTGCTGCGTAACCCTACAGTAGCTGTTCAGGAGGAGAGTCAAAGGTTTCTTCCAATTTTGTATATATTTTTTTATTAGGCCTAGTCCATAAAATGCACTATATTGTGCGCGGACTAGCCTATGTTCTGTTCAGTTTGAGAAGGAGGACCGAGGTAAACAAAAGTATGTGGACACCTGCTCGTCGAACATCTCATTCCAAAATCATGGACATTAATATGGAGTTGGTCCCCCCCTTCGCTGCTATAACAGCCTCCACTCTTCTGGGAAGGCTTTCCACTAGATGTTGAAACATTGCTGCTATAACAGCCTCCACTCTTCTGGGAAGGCTTTCCACTAGATGTAGGAACATTGCTGCTATATCAGCCTCCACTCTTCTGGGAAGGCTTTCCACTAGATGTTGGAACATTGCTGCTATAACAGCCTCCACTCTTCTGGGAAGGCTTTCCACTAGATGTTGGAACATTGCTGTTATAACAGCCTCCACTCTTCTGGGAAGGCTTTCCACTAGATGTAGGAACATTGCTGCTATAACAGCCTCCACTCTTCTGGGAAGGCTTTCCACTAGATGTTGGAACATTGCTGCTATAACAGCCTCCACTCTTCTGGGAAGGCTTTCCACTAGATGTTGGAACATTGCTGCTATAACAGCCTCCACTCTTCTGGGAAGGCTTTCCACTAGATGTTGGAACATTGCTGCAGGGACTTACTTCCATTCAGCCACCAGAGCATTAGTGAGGTCGGGTGCTGATGTTGGGTGATTAGGCCTGGCTCACAGTCGGCGTTCCAATTCATCCCAAAGCTGTTCGATGGGGTCAGGGCTCTGTGTAGGGAAGTCAAGTTCTTCCACACAGATCTTGACAAACCATTTCTCTATGGACCTCGCTTTGTGCACTGTCACGCTGAAACAAAAAAGGGCCCCAAAATGTTGCCACAAAGTTGGAAGGACAGAATCGTCTAGAATGTCATTGTATGCTGAAGCGTTAGATTTCCCTTCACTGGAACTAAGGGGCCCGAACCATGAAAAACAGCCCCAGACCATTTGTGACGGATACTCCAATACCTTGACTTTGTTGTCCTTAAGCCATTTTGCCACAACTTTGGAAGTATGCTTGGGGTCATTGTCCATTTGGAAGACCCATTTGTGACCAAGCTTTAACTTCCTGACTGATGTCTTGAGATGTTGCTTCAATATATCCACATAATTTTCCTACCTCATGATGCCATCTATATTGTGAAGTGCACCAGTCCCTCCTGCAGCAAAGCACCCCCACAACATGATGCTGCCACCCCCGTGCTTCACGGTTGGGATGGTGTTCTTCGGCTTGCAAGCCTCCACCTTTTTCCTCCAAACATAACGATGGTCATTATGGCCAAACAGTTCTATTTTTGTTTCATCAGACCAGAGGACATTTCTCCCAAAAAGTACGATCTTTGTCCCCATGTGCAGTTGCAAACCGTAGTCTGGCTTTTTTATGGCGGTTTTGGAGCAGTGGCTTCTTCCTTGCTGAGCGGCCTTTCAGGTTATGTCAATATAGGACTCGTTTTACTGTGGGTATAGATACTTTTGTACCTGTTTCCTCCAGCATCTTCACAAGGTCCTTTGCTGTTGTTCTGGGATTGATTTGCACTTTTCGCACCAAAGTACGTTCACCTCTAGGAGACAGAACGCGTCTCCTTCCTGAGCGGTATGACAGCTGCGTTGTCCCATGGTGTTTATACTTGCGTACTATTGTTTGTACAGATGAACGTGGTACCTTCAGGCATTTGGAAATTGCTCCCAATGATGAACCAGACTTGAGGAGGTCTACAAAATTTTTTCTGAGGTCTTGACTGATTTCTTTTGATTGTCCCATGATGTCAAGCAAAGAGGCACTGAGTTTGAAGGTAGGGCTTGAAATACATCCACAGGTACACCTCCAATTGACTCAAATGATGTCAATTAGCCTATCAGAAGCTTCTAAAGCCATGACATCATTTTCTGGAATTTTCCAAGCTGTTTAAAGGCACAGTCAACTTAGTGTATGTAAACTTCTGACCCACTGGAATTGTGATAAAGTGAATTATAAGTGAAATAATCTGTCTGTAAACAATTGTTGGAAAAATGACTTGTGTCATGCACAAAGTAGATGTCCTAACCGACTTGCCAAAACTATAGTTTGTTAACAAGAAATTTGTGGAGTGGTTGAAAAACGAGTTTTAATGACTCCAACCTAAGTGTATGTAAACTTCCCGACTTCAACTGTAGGTACATGGTTGCAAAGGGCATCAGTGTCTTAACAACTGTAGGTACATGGTTGCAAAGGGCATCAGTGTCTTAACAACATAAAAGTGGATCTTTGTGATTGTACTATCCTTCTTTTTTAGACCACATAGTCCTAATAAAATACTTTGAATGGTAGGCTAACCGCGGAGTCTGGGTCTCTCTCATTCTGTGGTGTCTTAAAGAAGAGTAAAGTTAATAAGGCCTCAACACCCAGCTGAATGCGTCTGATCTAACGTCTATCTGAATTTGTGTCGCTGTCCATTTAGAAATCACTGAACCAGTAGGCCGACCTCGTCGCAGCTCATTTTTCTTGCACTTGCTTGTACTTGGAGCTAAGTGTTAATGGCATAAGAACAAACATTGTGAATTTACTGAACCTAAATGTAATAATGTTTGTGTTGGGTTCAAAAGTCTAAACTCATGTCGACGTTGGTTATTATTGAAGGAGAATACGGTTCTTATCCATTTACACAAATCAACACGGAGTCAATAGAAGCCATATTTATTTAATCAAGTCAGCCATAAGCTCCTCTCTCGGGACAGCTTTATGTAGACCGTAAACGTTCGCGGGCACCGTTTGTCACAGTTATAGTGCATTAACTGCATTTAATGTATTGTTTAGAGTTGCTGGCATGCATCAACAAACAAACAAAAAAAATTGGTTGTTTGCCCTACCAAGATTGCCATGCTAACGTCGCCACTGTTACTAGCTAACGCTTACAAACATTACCATTTGATTTGCTATCGTGAGTTATTGATCTCCCAAGGTAAGGGATGGAACAACATTTACCGAACGTTTACCTGGAGGAAAATGGGGGAGTGCCATACTTTTTACATTTCATTGAAGGTGTGGGTATAGTGTTTGTTTTCTAAATCTACATTTACATTTACGTCATTTAGCAGACGCTCTTATCCAGAGCGACCTGGGGAGGGTCATGTAATAGGTAATTAATAACAGGATATATTTTTCAGTGTTTTATAATTAGTTTCTTATATCGAAGTGTGCCCCGATGCCACCCCTCCTCTCTGATTCTCCGCTGAGAACTCAATATCAACTGCACCTATAGACTATTCAGTGTGGTCTCAATCAAATGATTCGTAGCCTATAGGATATATGCTATGAAGTGCATGCTGGGAGAAGCACAGAGAAGAAGTTACATCTCTAAGATAGCTGCTGGGATAATGTAAATAAAAGTAGGCTGCATTACTACACACCGCGATGGATATTCCAACCCTGAGGCCCGACATGCTCTTGCTCATCAAAAACATTTTGTTGTGCTGCTTAACCAATGGCTGTGCTGCTTAACCAATGGCTGTGCTGCTTAACCAATGGCTGTGCTGCTTATCCAATGGCTGTGCTGCGTAACCAATGGCTGTGCTGCTTAACCAATGGCTGTGCTGCGTAACCAATGGCTGTGCTGCTTATCCAATGGCTGTGCTGCTTAACCAATGGCTGTGCTGCGTAACCAATGGCTGTGCTGCGTAACCAATGGCTGTGCTGCGTAACCAATGGCTGTGCTGCGTAACCAATGGCTGTGCTGCGTAACTAATGGCTGTGCTGCGTAACCAATGGCTGTGCTGCGTAAGCCTACAGTAGCTGTTCAGGAGGAGAGTCAAAGGTTTCTTCCAATTTTGTATATATTTTTTTATTAGGCCTAGTCCATAAAATGCACTATATTGCGCGCGGACTAGCCTATGTTCTGTTCAGTTTGAGAAGGAGGACCGAGGTAAACAAAAGTATGTGGACACCTGCTCGTCGAACATCTCATTGCAAAATCATGGACATTAATATGGAGTTGGTCCCCCCTTTGCTGCTATAACAGCCTCCACTCTTCTGGGAAGGCTTTCCACTAGATGTAGGAACATTGCTGCTATAACAGCCTCCACTCTTCTGGGAAGGCTTTCCACTAGATGTAGGAACATTGCTGCTATAACAGCCTCCACTCTTCTGGGAAGGCTTTCCACTAGATGTAGGAACATTGCTGCTATAACAGCCTCCACTCTTCTGGGAAGGCTTTCCACTAGATGTTGGAACATTGCTGCTATAACAGCCTCCACTCTTCTGGGAAGGCTTTCCACTAGATGTTGGATCATTGCTGCTATAACAGCCTCCTCTCTTCTGGGAAGGCTTTCCACTAGATGTTGGTACATTGCTGCTATAACAGCCTCCACTCTTCTGGGAAGGCTTTCCACTAGATGTTGGATCATTGCTGCAAAAACTTGCTTTCATTCAGCCACAAGAGTATTAGTGAGGTTGGGTACTGATGTTGGGCGATTAGGCCTGGCTTGAAGTCGGCGTTCCAATTCATCCCAAAGGTGTTCGATGTGGTTGAGGTCAGGGCTTTGTGCAGACCAGTCAAGTATTTCCACACCGATCTCTACAAACGATTTCTGCATGGAACACGCTTTGTGTCATGCTGAAACAGGAAAGGCCTATAGTGATGGAAGCTACAATCTCGGGGGGGGGTAGATTGTAGCTTCCATCACTATAGTTGTCTGCATCATTTCCAATCCTCCATATATTTTTGGTGTGTGTGTGTCTGTGTGTGTGTGTGTATACAGTTGAAGTCGAAAGTTTACATACACTTAGGTTGGAGCTGTTGTAGACTTCTAACCTGTGAGTGGCAGTAATGATTGATTTGCCGAATATGATTTTTTCCGGTTGCTTGTACATTTTAGATTTTTTTGACCGTAAGTAAATGAAAATAGTTGATATTTGGTGATCAACTAACGTATTTTGACCCTATAGCGCTTGCAGAGCTGGTGAATGTGAGTTTAAGTCTGAGCTTTCTGAGGTCTCTAACACAAAGATATTGGTTCAAGTTTATTTCTATTTATACAACGGTGGGTCTAATGCTGTTTTGGTTAAAAGATCATTCCAGCCGGTGCCTAGTCCCCAAGTTAACACCGGGCTACATCTATGACGTTGAAATGCCTATTCACTCTGTTCCATCTGAATCCACTGTCTCATCAGCCCAGCCAGGCAATTTATAAACTTGATCTCCACTACAAAAAAGCATCTGGATATTATCTCACATTTCTTTTAGACTAACATTTAGTTTACAACAGCAGAGATTTGTATAAAACTTGCTGTCTGTCTCTCTGACATTTGCAACATTGTTTCTGTATTGAACTTCGATCTCCAGCTGTCCCGTAGTAATGAACATGTCGGGAGTCGGGACACGAGACAGACAGGCAGCGTATCTCAGCCAGTTGAAATCATGAATCAGCTGGCATCATGTTTATGGATAGAGACAAAGAAATGTACATTGAGAAAAGGTCAAATGAAAAGAGATGCAGCTAGTTTGCAGTCTTTCCAGCTTCAGTTTGAAGGGATTGTGTTTAGCTGTGTTGTTGGCTAGCTCCTATGAACAACGAGTGTCCTGATGAGAGAGCACATTTTCTATGCCAGGTGAAATCGTGCATCCTCAGCTCATTGTTATGGATGTATCCAAATAAATGTCACTAGAAAACAGCTTAAAGAAATGCAGCTACTGTTGATATTCTGGCTGCACTGTTTGACCTGACTGTAAGTTAGCCGTAGTTGGCTAGCTAGCAAGCAAGGGATAAGAACGTTGCCAGCCAGTATGGCAATGGAACATTTAGAACGAACGACTGGGTCGCGTTTCAATATGTCCTCCAAACACCGGCTTCTCGGGGATTATCACAAGTACCATTAACGTTCCAACTGAATGTTTTGTCAACAAATAGCTTGTTTGTTTACATGTTCAGTGCTAATGATGTCATAACTTTACCAGCATAATACCTCAGATACTCGTTTTGTCCAAATGATCAGGGACAAAAAATCTCCTCCTCGTTAGCTGTCGCATCCCAGTCTGCTGACAGACGCTACGATGCCAGTTAAGCTACTGTCAGTAGTGTGTCTGTAGTCTAGTCGGTAGTGTGTCTGTAGTCTAGTCAGTAGTGTGTCTGTAGTCTAGTCAGTAGTGTGTCTGTAGTCTAGTCAGTAGTGTGTCTGTAGTCTAGTCAGCAGTGTGTCTGTAGTCTAGTCAGCAGTGTGTGTCTAGTCAGTAGTGTGTCTGTAGTCTAGCCAGTAGTGTGTGTCTAGTCAGTAGTGTGTCTGTAGTCTAGTCAGCAGTGTGTCTGTAGTCTAGTCAGCAGTGTGTCTGTAGTCTAGTCAGTAGTGTGTCTGTAGTCTAGTCAGTAGTGTGTGCCTGTAGTCTAGCCAGTAGTGTGTGTCTAGTCAGCAGTGTGTCTGTAGTCTAGTCAGCAGTGTGTGTCTAGTCAGTAGTGTGTCTGTAGTCTAGCCAGTAGTGTGTGTCTAGTCAGTAGTGTGTCTGTAGTCTAGTCAGCAGTGTGTCTGTAGTCTAGTCAGCAGTGTGTCTGTAGTCTAGTCAGCAGTGTGTCTGTAGTCTAGTCAGTAGTGTGTCTGTAGTCTAGTCAGTAGTGTGTGTCTGTAGTCTAGCCAGTAGTGTGTCTGTAGTCTAGCCAGTAGTGTGTCTGTAGTCTAGTCAGTAGTGTGTCTGTAGTCTAGTCAGTAGTGTGTGTCTGTAGTCTAGTCAGTAGTGTGTCTGTAGTCTAGCCAGTAGCGTGTGCCTGTAGTCTAGTCAGTAGTGTGTCTGTAGTCTAGCCAGTAGTGTGTGTCTGTAGTCTAGCCAGTAGTGTGTCTGTAGTCTAGCCAGTAGTGTGTCTGTAGTCTAGTCAGTAGTGTGTCTGTAGTCTAGTCAGTAGTGTGTGTCTGTAGTCTAGTCAGTAGTGTGTCTGTAGTCTAGCCAGTAGCGTGTGCCTGTAGTCTAGTCAGTAGTGTGTCTGTAGTCTAGCCAGTAGTGTGTGTCTGTAGTCTAGTCAGTAGTGTGTCTGTAGTCTAGCCAGTAGTGTGTCTGTAGTCTAGTCAGTAGTGTGTCTGTAGTCTAGTCAGTAGTGTGTCTGTAGTCTAGTCAGTAGTGTGTGTCTGTAGTCTAGTCAGTAGTGTGTGTCTGTAGTCTAGTCAGTAGTGTGTCTGTAGTCTAGTCAGTAGTGTGTGTCTGTAGTCTAGCCAGTAGTGTGTCTGTAGTCTAGTCAGTAGTGTGTGCCTGTAGTCTAGCCAGTAGTGTGTCTGTAGTCTAGTCGGTAGTGTGTCTGTAGTCTAGTCAGTAGTGTGTGTCTGTAGTCTAGTCAGCGTTTAGACCCAGTAGCACTCTGCTGATTAGATCCCCCGACTCTCAAGATCAATAACTAACATCCTCCTCCCCTTCTTCTTCCCCCTCCTCCTCCTTCCCCTCCTCCCCTCCTCCTCCCCCTCCTTCCCCTCCTCCCTCCTCCCCCTCCTCTCCCCCCCTCCTCATCATCATTAAAACTGCTCTTAAAAGATTACATCCACATACTCTCTCTCTCTCTCTCTCTCTCTCTCTACCAGTGGTTCAGTGTGTGTAGGGAGAGTCTCTCTGTCGTAAGCCTGGTCTCTATTATCTTGAGTAGTTAGTAGCCTGTACAGTAGCGCGTTGTTAATAAAGCCTGTTATATCTGACTTCGGGGCTGCAGTTGGTCAGTTCTCTGATGGAGGGAGAGGTAAAGAAGAGAAGGAGGAAGGACCAGATGGTGAATCTGGTGGTTGTGTGTTTGCTCCAGTCTGCTGCGGCCAGCCTTATCACCGGTGAGTGACACACACACACACACACACACCAAATCAAATCATATTGTATTTGTCACATGTGTTGAATACAACTGGTATAGACTTTACCGTGAAATGCTTGCTGAAGTGATGCAGAGTTTAAAAATAATACTTAAAATAAAAAAATAGTAACACGAGGAATGAAATAAAATACACAAGAATGGAGCTATATACAGGAAGTACCAGATCAATGTGGAGCTATATACAGGAAGTACCAGATCAATGTGGAGCTATATACAGGAAGTACCAGATCAATGTGGAGCTATATACAGGAAGTACCAGATCAATGTGGAGCTATATACAGGAAGTACCAGATCAATGTGGAGCTATATACAGGGAGTACCAGATCAATATGGAACTATATACAGGAAGTACCAGATCAATGTGGAGCTATATACAGGAAGTACCAGATCAATGTGGAGCTATATACAGGAAGTACCAGATCAATGTGGAGCTATATACAGGAAGTACCAGATCAATGTGGAGCTATATACAGGAAGTACCAGATCAATGTGGTTATATACAGGGAGTACCAGATCAATGTGGAGCTATATACAGGAAGTACCAGCACCAGATCAATGTGGAGCTATATACAGGAAGTACCAGATCAATGTGGATCTATATACAGGAAGTACCAGATCAATGTGGAGCTATATACAGGAAGTACCAGTACCAGATCAATGTGGAGCTATATACAGGAAGTACCAGTACCAGATCAATGTGGAGCTATATACAGGGAGTACCAGATCAATGTGGAGCTATATACAGGAAGTACCAGATCAATGTGGAGCTATATACAGGAAGTACCAGATCAATGTGGAGCTATATACAGGGAGTACCAGTACCAGATCAATGTGGAGCTATATACAGGAAGTACCAGATCAATGTGGAGCTATATACAGGAAGTACCAGATCAATGTGGAGCTATATACAGGGAGTACCAGTACCAGATCAATGTGGAGCTATATACAGGAAGTACCAGATCAATGTGGAGTTATATACAGGAAGTACCAGATCAATGTGGAGCTATATACAGGGAGTACCAGTACCAGATCAATGTGGAGCTATATACAGGAAGTACCAGTACCAGATCAATGTGGAGCTATATACAGGAAGTACCAGATCAATGTGGAGTTATATACAGGAAGTACCAGATCAATGTGGAGCTATATACAGGGAGTACCAGATCAATGTGGAGCTATATACAGGGAGTACCAGATCAATGTGGAACTATATACAGGAAGTACCAGATCAATGTGGAGCTATATACAGGAAGTACCAGATCAATGTGGAGCTATATACAGGAAGTACCAGATCAATGTGGAGCTATATACAGGAAGTACCAGATCAATGTGGAGCTATATACAGGAAGTACCAGATCAATGTGGAGCTATATACAGGAAGTACCAGATCAATGTGGAGCTATATACAGAAAGTACCAGATCAATGTGGAGCTATATACAGGAAGTACCAGATCAATGTGGAGCTATATACAGGGAGTACCAGTACCAGATCAATGTGGAGCTATATACAGGAAGTACCAGATCAATGTGGATCTATATACAGGAAGTACCAGATCAATGTGGAGCTATATACAGGGAGTACCAGTACCAGATCAATGTGGAGCTATATACAGGAAGTACCAGATCAATGTGGAGCTATATACAGGAAGTACCAGTACCAGATCAATGTGGAGCTATATACAGGGAGTACCAGATCAATGTGGAGCTATATACAGGAAGTACCAGATCAATGTGGAGCTATATACAGGAAGTACCAGATCAATGTGGAGCTATATACAGGGAGTACCAGTACCAGATCAATGTGGAGCTATATACAGGAAGTACCAGATCAATGTGGAGCTATATACAGGAAGTACCAGATCAATGTGGAGCTATATACAGGGAGTACCAGATCAATGTGGAGCTATATACAGGAAGTACCAGATCAATGTGGAGCTATATACAGGAAGTACCAGATCAATGTGGATCTATATACAGGGAGTACCAGATCAATGTGGAGCTATATACAGGAAGTACCAGATCAATGTGGAGCTATATACAGGAAGTACCAGATCAATGTGGAGCTATATACAGGGAGTACCAGTACCAGATCAATGTGGTTATATACAGGAAGTACCAGATCAATGTGGAGCTATATACAGGAAGTACCAGATGAATGTACAAATTCCCTGTCTTATTTCAGTTAGGATCACCACTTTTTTTAAAGAAAGTTAAATGGCAAAATAATAGTAGAGAGTGATTTATTTCAGCTTTTATTTCTTTTTTTAGTTTCGGGTAGCCTTCCACAAGCTTCCCACAATAAGTTGGGTGAATTTTGGCCCATTCCTCCTGACAGAGCTGGTGTAACTGAGTCAGGTTTGTAGGCCTCCTTGCTCGCACACACTTTTTCCGTTCTGTCCACAAATTTTCTATGGGATTGAGTTCAAGTTTGCTTGGGGTCATTGTCCATTTGGAAGACCCATTTGCCACCAAGCTTTAACTTCCTGACTGATGTCTTTCGATTTTGCTTCACTGTATCCACATCCTTTTCCTCCTCATGATGTCATCTATTTTGTGAAGTGCACCAGTCCCTCCTGCAGCAAAGCACCCCCACAACATGATGCTGCCACCCCCGTGCTTCACGGTTGGGATGGTGTTCTTTGGCTTGCAAGCCTCCCCCTTTTTCCTCCAAACATAACGATGGTCATTATGGCCAAACATTTATATTTTTGTTTCATCAGACCAGAGGAAATTTCTCCAAAAAGTAGCATCTTTGTCCCCATGTGCAGTTGCAAAGCGTAGTCTGGCTTTTTATGGCGGTTTTGGAGCAGTGGCTTCTTCCTTGCTGTGCGGCCTTTCAGGTTTGTCGATATAGAACTATTTTTACTGTGGATATAGATACTTTTGTACCTGTTTCCTCCAGCATCTTCAGAAGGTCCTTTGTTGTTGTTCTGGGATTGATTTGCACTTTTCGCACCAAAGTACGTTCATCTCTAGGAGACAGAATGCGTCTCCTTCCTGAGCGGTATGATGGCTGCGTGCTCCCATGGTGTTTATACTTGCGTACTATTGTTTGTACAGATGAACGTGGTACCTTCATACGTTTGTAAATTGCTCCCAAGGATGAACCAGACTTGTGGAGGTCTACAAAAAAGTTTCTGAAGTCTTGGCTGATTTCTTTTGATTGTCCCATGATTTCAAGCAAAGAGGTACTGAGTTTGAAGGTAGGCCTTAAAATACATCCACAGGTACAGCTCCAATTGACTCAAATGATGTCAATAAGCCTCAGAAGCTTCTAAAGCCATGACATCATTTTCTGGAATTTCCCAAGCTGTGTAAAGGCACAGTCAACTTAGTGTATGTAAACATCTGACCCACTGGAATTGTGATAGTGAGCTATAAATGAAATAATCTGTCTGTAAACTATTGTTGGAAAAATTACTTGTGTCATGCACAAAGTAAATGTCCTAACTGACTTGCCAAAACTATAATTTGTTAATATTGAATTTGTGGAGTGGTTGAAAAATGAGTTTTAATGACTCCAACCTAAGTGTATGTAAACTTCTGACTTCAACTGTATTTCATCCTTCAACAAGTCTCCAGAACTGACCGTGTACAAGATGAATGTTCATGAACAGAGCAGATTCACTGGGATGACCTCAGTATGCTGCCAATCATCAACTAGCATGGGATGCTAATATGACTAGGATTATCATCAACTAGCATGGGATGCTAATATGACTAGGATTATCATCAACTAGCATGGGTTGCTAATATGACTAGGATTATCATCAACTAGCATGGGATGCTAATATGACTAGGATTATCATCAACTAGCATGGGTTGCTAATATGACTAGGATTATCATCAACTAGCATGGGTTGCTAATATGACTAGGATTATCATCAACTAGCATGGGATGCTAATATGACTAGGATTATCATCAACTAGCATGGGTTGCTAATATGACGAGGATTATCATCAACTAGCATGGGTTGCTAATATGACGAGGATTATCATCAACTAGCATGGGATGCTAATATGACTAGGATTATCATCAACTAGCATGGGTTGCTAATATGACTAGTATTATCATCAACTAGCATGGGATGCTAATATGACTAGGATTATCATCAACTAGCATGGGTTGCTAATATGACTACGATTATCATCAACTAGCATGGGTTGCTAATATGACTAGGATTATCATCAACTAGCATGGGATGCTAATATGACTAGGATTATCATCAACTAGCATGGGATGGTAATATGACTAGGATTCTCATCAACTAGCATGGGTTGCTAATGTGACTAGGATTATCATCAACTAGCATGGGTTGCTAATTGGAGTAGGATTATCATCAACTAGCATGGGATGCTAATATGACTAGGATTATCATCAACTAGCATGGGTTGCTAATTGGAGTAGGATTATCATCAACTAGCATGGGTTGCTAATATGACTAGGATTATCATCAACTAGCATGGGATGCTAATATGACTAGGATTATCATCAGAGCAATTTACAGTAGTGAATGCATACATTTCATACAATTTCATACATCTTTTTTTCTGTGCTGGCCCCCCATGGGAATTGAACCCACAACCCTGGCGTTGCAAACACCATGCTCTACCAACTGAGCTACAGGGAAGGCTGATATTAAATAATTGCCTCCATGGATATGGTCTGATTTTGGCTAGGCTACTTTGAAACAAGGTAAGACAAGCCTCATAATATGTAGTAAAACGTTCGGATTTCAAACAATTAAATATATATTTTCAAATGTATACTCAATCAAATGTTTTTATAAAACCCTTCTTACATCAGCAGATGTCACAAAGTGCTGTACAGAAACCCAGCCTAAAACCCCAAACAGCAAGCAATACAGATGTAGAAGCACAGTGGCTAGGAAAAACTCCCTAGAAAGGCCAGAACCTAGGAAGAAACCTAGAGAGGAACCAGGCTATGAGGGGTGGCTAGGAAAAACTCCCCTAGAAAGGCCAAAACCTAGGAAGAAACCTAGAGAGGAACCAGGCTGTCTCCAGCTCATTGCAAAGTGGGGTGTGATGCGCAGATGAAGCCTGCCTTCACCTTGTCTACGCATTTCCTGTTTGAGATGCTGTAGCAACAGCTGTCCCTCTGTCTGACAGATTTTCCACTCAGAGGATCTGTATCTGGATGCTGTACCCATGTGATAAATAAGATACATAACAAATACACTGTAAACACGCACCAATTTAATTCCACTACATTTGAGAAAGTCATGTATAGACCGATAAGCATGACCAATCAAATGTATTTACAGTACTGTGAAAAAGTTTTAGGCAGGTGTGAAAAAAAAGCTGTAAAGTAAGAATGCTTTCAACACTAGACATGTTAATAGATTATATTTATCAATTACCACCCTTTGCCTTCAAAACAGCATAAATTATTCTAGGTATATTTGCACACTGTTTATGAAGGAACTCGGCAGGTAGGTTGGCCCAGACATCTTGGAGAACTAACCACAGATCTTCTGTGGATTTAGGCAGCCTCAGGTGCTTCTCTCTCTCCATGTGATCCCAGACAGACTCGATGATGTTGAGATCAGGGCCATATACCATCACTTCCAGGACTCCTTGGTCTTCTTTACACTGAAGATAGTTCTTAATGACTTTCGCTGTATGTTTGGGGTCGTTGTCTGTATGTTTGGGGCCGTTGTCATGCTGCAGAATACATTTGGAGCCAATCAGATTCCTCCGTGATGGTATTGCATTTTAAAAATTATTATTATTATTTTTTACATTTTATTTTACTAGGCAAGTCAGTAAAGAACCAATTCTTATTTACAATGATGGCCTAGGAACAGTGGGTTAACTGCCTTGTTCAGGGGCAGAGCAACAGATTTTTACCTTGTCAGCTCGGGGGATTCAATCTAGCAACCTTTCAGTTACTGGCCCAACGCTCTAACCACTAGGCTACCTGCCTCCCCTCCGCTCTAACCACTAGGCTACCTGCCTCCCCTCCACTCTAACCACTAGGCTACCTGCCTCCCCTCCACTCTAACCACTAGGCTACCTGCAGCCCCTCCACTCTAACCACTAGGCTACCCTGCCGGCCCTCCACTCTAACCACTAGGCTACCTGCCACCCCACTAGGCTAACCACTAGGCTCTAACCACTAGGCTACCTGCCGCCTCACTAGGCTAACCACTAGGCTAACCACTAGGCTACCTGCCGCCTCACTAGGCTAACCACTAGGCTAACCACTAGGCTACCTGCCGCCTCACTAGGCTAACCACTAGGCTCTAACCACTAGGCTCTAACCACTAGGCTCTAACCACTAGGCTCTAACCACTAGGCTACCTGCCGCCCCACTAGGCTCCAACCACTAGGCTCTAACCACTAGGCTCTAACCACTAGGCTACCTGCCACCCCACTAGGCTCCAACCACTAGGCTCTAACCACTAGGCTCTAACCACTAGGCTCTAACCACTAGGCTACCTGCCACCCCACTAGGCTAACCACTAGGCTCTAATCACTAGGCTCTAACCACTAGGCTAACCACTAGGCTACCTGCCGCCCCACTAGGCTCTAACCACTAGGCTACCTGCTGCCCCACTATGCTACCTGCATGATGGATAAGTATCTGCCTGTACGTCTCAGCGTTGAGGAGACCATTAACTCTGACCAAATCTCCAACTCCATTTGCAGAAATGCAGCCCCAAACTTGCAAGGAACCTCCACCATGCTTCACCTGCAGACACTCATTCGTGTACTGCTCTCCAGCCCTTCGATGAACAAACTGCCTTCTGCTGCAGCCAAATATTTCACATGTTGACTCAGGAGTCCAGAGCATCTGCTGCCATTTATCTGCACCCCAGTTCCTGTGTTTTCGTGCGTAGTTGAATCGCTTGGCCTTGTTTCCACGTCGGAAGTATGGCTTTTTGGCCGCAAGTCTTCCATGAAGGCCACTTCTGACCAGACTTCTCCGGACAGTAGATCGGTGTACCAGGGTCCTACTGTTTTCTGACAATGCTGATCTGATGACACTGCTGGACATCTTCCCGATTGCGAAGGGAAGTGACGCATGATGTGTCTTTCATCTGCTGCAGTAAGTTTCCTTGGCCGACCACTGCGTCTACGGTCCTCAAAGTTTCCCGTTTCTTTGTGCTTCTTCATAAGAGCTCTGGACAGCACATCTGGAAACCCCTGTCTGACTTGACATTTCTGCCTGGAAGAGACCTTGCTGATGCAGTATAACTACCTTGTGACTTGTTGCTGTGCTCAGTCTTGACTTTAGACAGTAAACTGTCTTCAGAAACCTCATCTTGTTAGCTGAGTTTGGCTGTTCTTCGCCCAGTTTAATTCCTCCTACACAGCTGTTTGTGTTTCAGTTAATGATTGCGTTTCAACCTGCATATTGAATTGATGATCATTAGCAGCTGTTTGGTATAATTGTTTAATCACCTGACTATATGCCTACAAAATCCCTGACTTTGTGCAAGTGTACCTCGAAGAATTGATGCTGTTTTGAAGGCTGCGGTGGTTCATTTCTTTACTATCAAATGAGGACAGACAAACTTATCACACAAGTCAGAGTTATACTTAAACTAAATCTTTAATGGTGAGAGCTTTGCAATAGCAATGGCTGGTGGACGCATCACCGTCTCTGATGATCCGTTGGGAGCGCCGAGACAAAAGTACAAAGATCTTTTATAGCCAAGATACACCCCTTTCAACCTACATGACGAACAACAGATATATAGAATAGGTCACAAGGTTAAGATTTATATGAAAGATATCTATAAAACATAGCAGACAGCAACTGCTGGGTCAACAGTTTTCATTGTGTAGACCAGTGTCTGGTCCTCCTACTCCAAACTGGACCCGTCTCTCCCTGGTACGGTATAGAACAGACCAGTGTCTGGTCCTCCTACTCCAAACTGGACCCGTCTCTCCCTGGTACGGTATAGAACAGACCAGTGTCTGGTCCTCCTACTCCAAACTGGACCCGTCTCTCCCTGGTACGGTATAGAACAGACCAGTGTCTGGTCCTCCTACTCCAAACTGGACCCGTCTCTCCCTGGTACGGTATAGAACAGACCAGTGTCTGGTCCTCCGACTCCAAACTGGACCCGTCTCCCCTGGTACGGTATAGAACCGACCAGTGTCTGGTCCTCCTACTCCAGACTGGACCCGTCCCTCCCTGGTACGGTATAGAACAGAACCATTAGCTCATGTCCTCTGGAATGCTCTTAAGGGTTTATTACCCAAAGACATCGTAAATCTCCTCTGTCAGCATTATCTCCCAGAGGCCCATCCTCAGTAAGACACACACACAATAGTTAACAAAACACTCTATTCTGTCAAATAAAACAACCATGATGCAATAAAAGCATTATAACATAATCTTGCAATTTTGCCACCATAAGGCAAAAGGTGGTCACGACAAATATGGATTTGATTTAGATTTTTCGTCTGTCACTTTGCATTTAGTTAATTGATAAATATAATCTATTAACATGTCTAGTGTTGAAAGCATTCTTAATTTACAGCATTTTTTTCACACCTGCCTCCAACTTTTGCACAGTACTGTACATTGACTGGTATTGCCATCAGTGAAGAGGCTGGGATTTTTTTTCTTCTCCAGGGCAACTGGCCTGCGCCAACTTTATTAATTGGCTTTTCTGTTTTTTTAGCGGCTAAAAGCCGTCTATCGGAAACCCTACCTCACACATACCACAGACAGACACACACACTTTCACACACAAGTACACAATTGTTTTTTATATAGCCTTGTAAGCGTAACAAGCCTTACTATACAGACAGTGATGTTACAGTACGCTGTTAATTAATCCAGACAGTGGTGTAACAGTACGCTGTGAATTAATCCAGACAGTGATGTTACAGTACGCTGTTAATTAATCCAGACAGTGGAGTTACAGTACGCTGTTAATTAATCCAGACAGTGGTGTTACAGTACGCTGTTAATTAATCCAGACAGTGGTGTTACAGTACGCTGTTAATTAATCCAGACAGTGGTGTTACAGTACGCTGTTAATTAATCCAGACAGTGGAGTTACAGTACGCTGTTAATTAATCCAGACAGTGGAGTTACAGTACGCTGTTAATTAATCCAGACAGTGGTGTTAATTAATCCAGACAGTGGTGTAACAGTACGCCGTTAATTAATCCAGACAGTGCTGTTAATTAATCCAGACAGTGATGTTACAGTACGCTGTTAATGAATCCAGACAGTGATTCTGCAGTAGTCTCATCATCCTACAAGTCTTGCCAGAGCAGAAATGCTGCATTAAGCTCATCACAGACAGCTATGGTTGACAGTGAGGCTGCAGCATTATCCTAGAGACTGTTCCTCAGATACAGACAGTGGTTGGTTCTCTATCATCTCTGTTCCTCAGATACAGACAGTGGTTGGTTCTCTATCATCAGATACAGACAGTGGTTGGTTCTCTATCATCAGATACAGACAGTGGTTGGTTCTCTATCATCAGATACAGACAGTGGTTGGTTCTCTATCCTCAGATACAGACAATGGTTGGTTCTCTATCATCTCTGTTCCTCAGATACAGACAGTGGTTGGTTCTCTATCATCAGATACAGACAGTGGTTGGTTCTCTATAATCAGATACAGACAGTGGTTGGTTCTCTATAATCAGATACAGACAGTGGTTGGTTCTCTATCATCAGATACAGACAATGGTTGGTTCTCTATCATCAGATACAGACAGTGGTTGGTTCTCTATCATCAGATACAGACAGTGGTTGGTTCTCTATCATCAGATACAGACAATGGTTGGTTCTCTATCATCAGATACAGACAGTGGTTGGTTCTCTATCATCAGATACAGACAATGGTTGGTTCTCTATCAGATACAGACAGTGGTTGGTTCTCTATCCTCAGATACAGACAGTGGTTGGTTCTCTATCCTCAGATACAGACAGTGGTTGGTTCTCTATCAGATATAGACAGTGGTTGGTTCTC
The DNA here is from genome assembly GCF_905237065.1 of Salmo salar. Classification (NCBI taxonomy): domain Eukaryota; kingdom Metazoa; phylum Chordata; class Actinopteri; order Salmoniformes; family Salmonidae; genus Salmo; species Salmo salar. Next base: position 110,458 of record NW_025549402.1, on the reverse strand, counting down.
TATAATACAGACAGTGGTTGGTTCTCTATAATACAGACAGTGGTTGGTTCTCTATCATCAGATACAGACAGTGGTTGGTTCTCTATCATCAGATACAGACAGTGGTTGGTTCTCTATCATTAGATACAGACAGTGGTTGGTTCTCTATCATCTCTGTTCCTCAGATATAGACAGTGGTTGGTTCTCTATCCTCAGATATAGACAGTGGTTGGTTCTCTATCAGATACAGACAGTGGTTGGTTCTCTATCATTAGATACAGACAGTGGTTGGTTCTCTATCAGATACAGACAGTGGTTGGTTCTCTATCATTAGATACAGACAGTGGTTGGTTCTCTATCAGATACAGACAGTGGTTGGTTCTCTATCATTAGATACAGACAGTGGTTGGTTCTCTATCAGATACAGACAGTGGTTGGTTCTCTATCCTCAGATATAGACAGTGGTTGGTTCTCTATCAGATACAGACAGGGGTTGGTTCTCTATCATCTCTGTTCCTCAGATACAGACACTGGTTAGTTCTGTCTTAGGCTTGGTAGGTATACCATATATACCGGGGTACTTGGTACCATATATACCGGGGTACTTGGTACCATATATACCGGGTACTTGGTACCATATATACCGGTACTTGGTACCATATATACCGGTACTTGGTACCATATATACCGGTACTTGGTACCATATATACGGTACTTGGTACCATATATACCGGGTACTTGGTACCATATATACCGGTACTTGGTACCATATATACCGGGTACTTGGTACCATATATACCGGGGTACTTGGTACCATATATACCGGGGTATTTGGTACCATATATACCGGGTATTTGGTACCATATATACCGGTACTTGGTACCATATATACCGGTACTTGGTACCATATATACCGGGGTACTTGGTACCATATATACCGGTACTTGGTACCATATATACCGGGGTACTTGGTACCATATATACCGGGGTACTTGGTACCATATATACCGGGTACTTGGTACCATATATACCGGGGTATTTGGTACCATATATACCGGGTATTTGGTACCATATATACCGGTACTTGGTACCATATATACCGGGGTACTTGGTACCATATATACCGGGGTATTTGGTACCATATATACCGGGGTACTTGGTACCATATATACCGGGGTATTTGGTACCATATATACCGGGGTACTTGGTACCATATATACCGGGGTACTTGGTACCATATATACCGGGGTACTTGGTACCATATATACCGGGGTACTTGGTACCATATATACCGGTACTTGGTACCATATATACCGGGGTACTTGGTACCATATATACCGGGGTATTTGGTACCATATATACCGGTACTTGGTACCATATATACCGGTACTTGGTACCATATATACCGGTACTTGGTACCATATATACCGGTACTTGGTACCATATATACCGGTACTTGGTACCATATATACCGGTACTTGGTACCATATATACCGGGGTACTTGGTACCATATATACCGGGTATTTGGTACCATATATACCGGTACTTGGTACCATATATACCGGTACTTGGTACCATATATACCGGTACTTGGTACCATATATACCGGTACTTGGTACCATATATACCGGTACTTGGTACCATATATACCGGTACTTGGTACCATATATACCGGGTACTTGGTACCATATATACCGGTACTTGGTACCATATATACCGGTATTTGGTACCATATATACCGGTACTTGGTACCATATATACCGGTACTTGGTACCATATATACCGGTACTTGGTACCATATATACCGGTACTTGGTACCATATATACCGGTACTTGGTACCATATATACCGGTACTTGGTACCATATATACCGGTACTTGGTACCATATATACCGGGTACTTGGTACCATATATACCGGTACTTGGTACCATATATACCGGTATTTGGTACCATATATACCGGTATTTGGTACCATATATACCGGGGTACTTGGTACCATATATACCGGTACTTGGTACCATATATACCGGTATTTGGTACCATATATACCGGTACTTGGTACCATATATACCGGGTACTTGGTACCATATATACCGGGTACTTGGTACCATATATACCGGGTACTTGGTACCATATATACCGGTACTTGGTACCATATATACCGGTACTTGGTACCATATATACCGGTATTTGGTACCATATATACCGGTACTTGGTACCATATATACCGGGGTACTTGGTACCATATATACCGGTACTTGGTACCATATATACCGGTACTTGGTACCATATATACCGGTACTTGGTACCATATATACCGGGGTACTTGGTACCATATATACCGGGGTACTTGGAAAAATCCACGGGACGGTTTTTCAATACCATTGAAATTATTTCTTTGAATTTTTTTTAAAGAATTAGAATATTTGTTGCTACTTTTTAAGTGTTGTGCAGCATGCGCTAGGTGATCTAATTACAGTATGGAATTCGTAAATTAAATGTTTGCCAGCTAGATATCTTGTAGCTATTAAGATAATTGTCTAAAATGTGCTAAATGTTCTGCAGTTGTGGATTTGGTTTGCTAATTTACAGTGTCGTAGCTATTTAGCTATCTAGCTAAGTGGTTAGCGTCTTCCAAAATCAAGCATTCGCTTGGTAACAGCAGAGAATCCCCTCCTGAATCAAGAGCCTTTATGTCTAATATTAGTTGTGTGTGTGCAGCAAAATATGAATAGCATTTTTGAGTTAATTGTATACTTGTATAGTTTAGGTCAGACACTATAAAATGTTCACAATACGCTCATTAGCATTTAGTTAGCATTCTCTATGGGATTGTACATGTACTTGTTAGCATTGCTAACCTTTGGATTACAGATGATCAGTGGGGTTTAAAACAGCACCCCTTGTGTTCAGTGCCGGTAGTACTGAATATCCAGGTATACCGCCCTAGCCCAGTCTCTCTCATCTACATCAGAATGTTGTTGATGTTATTATGTTGGAAGTGGATTTCATTTAACACAGAAATATAACATGAAATAACATGACATTAACTGGCCCCTCTCTCTCTGTCTGTCTGTCTGTCTGTCTGTCTGTCTGTCTGTCTGTCTGTCTGTCTGTCTGTCTGTCTGTCTGTCTGTCTGTCTGTCTGTCTGTCTGTCTGTCTGTCTGTCTGTCTGTCTGTCTGTCTGTCTGTCTGTCTGTCACTCCATAGCAGAGTTCTTTGAAGTCAGAGGTGAGGTGCAGGGTTGTTTATTAACCAGTATGAATAAAAAAATGGCTGGCCCAGTTTAGCTAGTTATTTATAATGTAAATTTCTCCATCGATGGACGTAGCATTAGTAACAGTGTGTGTGTGTGTGTGTGTGTGTGTGTGTAGGCCAGCGTGTGTGTAGGGTGGACCGGGCCCGGCCCTGCTATAAACTGGCCTATTTTTCTGACCCTGGACGGCGACTCAGCTTCCTGGAGGCGAAGCTAGCGTGTCGCCGTGACGGAGGAGAGCTGCTGAGCGTGGAGTCACCGGCCGAACAGCGAATCATAGAGCAGCTAGTCAGCGAGCTCCGTCCCTCCGACGGAGACTTCTGGATTGGCCTACGTCGTAACCATGGTGACACGGAAAACGTCGACGACTGTCCCTCACAGTACTACTGGACCGACGGGAGCCCCGCCTCCTTCAGGTGGGTCTGCTTTAAGCCACGCCTCCTTCAGGTGGGTCTGCTTTAAGACTCGCCTCCTTCAGGTGGGTCTGCTTTAAGCCACACCTCCTTCAGGTGGGTCTGCTTTAAGCCTCGCCTCCTTCAGGTGGGTCTGCTTTAAGCCACGCCTCCTTCAGGTGGGTCTGCTTTAAGCCACGCCTCCTTCAGGTGGGTCTGCTCTAAGCCTCGCCTCCTTCAGTTGGGTCTGCTCTAAGCCACGCCTCCTTCAGGTGGGTCTGCTCTAAGCCACGCCTCCTTCAGGTGGGTCTGCTTTAAGCCACGCCTCCTTCAGGTGGGTCTGCTCTAAGCCCCGCCTCCTTCAGGTGGGTCTGCTCTAAGCCCCGCCTCCTTCAGGTGGGTCTGCTCTAAGCCACACCTCCTTCAGGTGGGTCTGCTTTAAGCTCCACCTCCTTCAGCTGGGTCTGCTTTAAGCCCCGCCTCCTTCAGGTGGGTCTGCTTTAAGCCCCCCTAAAGCACACACATCCCTGGGTCGCTCCCCTTTTCAGTTCGCTGCAGCCAGCGACTGGAACGAGCTGCAACAAACACTCAAACTGGACCGTTTTATCTCCATCTCTTCATTCAAAGACTCAAACATGTTGTTCTGCTACCATGTTGTTCTGCTACCATGTTGTTGTCATGTTGTGTTTCTACCATGTTGTGTTTCTACCATGTTGTGTTTCTACCATGTTGTTGTCATGTTGTGTTGCTACCATGCTGTGTTGTCATGTTGTGTTGCTACCATGCTGTGTTGTCATGTTGTGCTGCTACCATGTTGTTGTCATGTTGTGTTTCTACCATGTTGTTGTCATGTTGTGTTGCTACCATGTTGTTGTCATGTTGTGTTGCTACCATGTTGTTGTCATGTTGTGTTGCTGCCATGTTGTTGTCATGTTGTGTTGCTACCATGTTGTTGTCATGTTGTGTTGCTGCCATGTTGTGTTGTTGTCTTAGGTCTCTTTATGTAGTGTTGTGTTGTCTCTCTTGTTGTGATGTGTGTTTTGTCCTACATTTTGATTTTTAATCCCAGTCCCGTCCCCGCAGGAGGCCTTTTGCCTTTTGGTAGGCCGTCATTGTAAATAAGAATTTGTTCTTAAACTGACTTGCCTAGTAAAATAAAGGTTAAATAAAACATAAAAAATACAGTTAAACTTCACTTCCTTCAGGTGAGTCTGCTATTAGCCACGCCTCCATCGTCTGGGTCGGCTATTAGCCACGCCTCCATCGGCTGGGTCGGCTATTAGCCACGCCTCCATCGTCTGGGTCGGCTATTAGCCACGCCTCCATCGTCTGGGTCGGCTATAAGCCACGCCTCCATCGTCTGGGTCGGCTATAAGCCACGCCTCCATCGTCTGGGTCGGCTATAAGCCACGCCTCCATCGTCTGGGTCGGCTATAAGCCACGCCTCCATCGTCTGGGTCGGCTATTAGCCACGCCTCCATCGTCTGGGTCGGCTATTAGCCACGCCTCCATCGTCTGGGTCGCTATTAGCCACGCCTCCATTGTCTGGGTCGGCTATTAGCCACGCCTCCATCGTCTGGGTCGGCTATTAGCCACGCCTCCTTCGGCTTACATGCAATAGTTCATATAATAATAGATAGCAGTGTGTAACTTTACGTTTGTGTGTGTTACTGTGTGTTACTGTGTGTGTTACTGTGTGTTACTGTGTGTTACTGTGTGTGTTACAGTGTGTGTTTGTTCCTGTGTGTGTGTGTGTGTGTGTGTGTGTGTGTGTGTGTGTGTGTGTGTGTGTGTTTGTTCCTGTGTGTGTGTGTGTGTGTGTGTGTGTGTGTGTGTGTGTGTGTGTGTGTGCGTGTGTTAGGAACTGGCACCTGGACGAGCCGTCCTGTGGATACGAGGTGTGTGTGGTGATGTACCACCAGCCGTCCGCCCCTCCAGGCCTCGGAGGACTCTACATGTTCCAATGGAACGATGATAACTGTGACACCAAGAACAATTTCATCTGCAAGTACACAGCAGGTACACACACATACACACACACACACACACACGCACGCACACGCACGCGCACGCACGCACACAGATGACAGTACACAGCAGCCACCCCTCAGAGCCTGGTTCCTCTCTACCCAGTACAGCCAGTAGAGGACTGGCCACCCCTCAGAGCCTGGTTCCTCTCTACCCAGTACAGCCAGTAGAGGACTGGTCACCCCTCAGAGCCTGGTTCCTCTGGTCTACCCAGTACAGCCAGTAGAGGACTGGTCACCCCTCAGAGCCTGGTTCCTCTGGTCTACCCAGTACAGCCAGTAGAGGACTGGCCACCCCTCAGAGCCTGGTTCCTCTCTACCCAGTACAGCCAGTAGAGGACTGGCCACCCCTCAGAGCCTGGTTCCTCTCTACCCAGTACAGCCAGTAGAGGACTGGCCACCCCTCAGAGCCTGGTTCCTCTCTACCCAGTACAGCCAGTAGAGGACTGGTCACCCCTCAGAGCCTGGTTCCTCTGGTCTACCCAGTACAGCCAGTAGAGGACTGGTCACCCCTCATAGCCTGGTTCCTCTCTACCCAGTACAGCCAGTAGAGGACTGGCCACCCCTCAGAGCCTGGTTCCTCTGGTCTACCCAGTACAGCCAGTAGAGGACTGGTCACCCCTCAGAGCCTGGTTCCTCTGGTCTACCCAGTACAGCCAGTAGAGGACTGGTCACCCCTCAGAGCCTGGTTCCTCTGGTCTACCCAGTACAGCCAGTAGAGGACTGGCCACCCCTCAGAGCCTGGTTCCTCTCTACCCAGTACAGCCAGTAGAGGACTGGCCACCCCTCAGAGCCTGGTTCCTCTCTACCCAGTACAGCCAGTAGAGGACTGGCCACCCCTCAGAGCCTGGTTCCTCTCTACCCAGTACAGCCAGTAGAGGACTGGTCACCCCTCAGAGCCTGGTTCCTCTGGTCTACCCAGTACAGCCAGTAGAGGACTGGTCACCCCTCATAGCCTGGTTCCTCTCTACCCAGTACAGCCAGTAGAGGACTGGTCACCCCTCAGAGCCAGGTTCCTCTCTACCCAGTACAGCCAGTAGAGGACTGGTCACCCCTCAGAGCCTGGTTCCTCTGGTCTACCCAGTACAGCCAGTAGAGGACTGGTCACCCCTCAGAGCCTGGTTCCTCTGGTCTACCCAGTACAGCCAGTAGAGGACTGGCCACCCCTCAGAGCCTGGTTCCTCTGGTCTACCCAGTACAGCCAGTAGAGGACTGGTCACCCCTCAGAGCCTGGTTCCTCTGGTCTACCCAGTACAGCCAGTAGAGGACTGGTCACCCCTCAGAGCCTGGTTCCTCTGGTCTACCCAGTACAGCCAGTAGAGGACTGGCCACCCCTCAGAGCCTGGTTCCTCTCTACCCAGTACAGCCAGTAGAGGACTGGCCACCCCTCAGAGCCTGGTTCCTCTCTACCCAGTACAGCCAGTAGAGGACTGGCCACCCCTCAGAGCCTGGTTCCTCTCTACCCAGTACAGCCAGTAGAGGACTGGTCACCCCTCAGAGCCTGGTTCCTCTGGTCTACCCAGTACAGCCAGTAGAGGACTGGTCACCCCTCATAGCCTGGTTCCTCTCTACCCAGTACAGCCAGTAGAGGACTGGCCACCCCTCAGAGCCTGGTTCCTCTGGTCTACCCAGTACAGCCAGTAGAGGACTGGTCACCCCTCAGAGCCTGGTTCCTCTGGTCTACCCAGTACAGCCAGTAGAGGACTGGCCACCCCTCAGAGCCTGGTTCCTCTCTACCCAGTACAGCCAGTAGAGGACTGGCCACCCCTCAGAGCCTGGTTCCTCTCTACCCAGTACAGCCAGTAGAGGACTGGCCACCCCTCAGAGCCTGGTTCCTCTCTACCCAGTACAGCCAGTAGAGGACTGGCCACCCCTCAGAGCCTGGTTCCTCTGGTCTACCCAGTACAGCCAGTAGAGGACTGGTCACCCCTCAGAGCCTGGTTCCTCTGGTCTACCCAGTACAGCCAGTAGAGGACTGGTCACCCCTCAGAGCCTGGTTCCTCTCTACCCAGTACAGCCAGTAGAGGACTGGCCACCCCTCAGAGCCTGGTTCCTCTGGTCTACCCAGTACAGCCAGTAGAGGACTGGTCACCCCTCAGAGCCTGGTTCCTCTCTACCCAGTACAGCCAGTAGAGGACTGGTCACCCCTCAGAGCCTGGTTCCTCTCTACCCAGTACAGCCAGTAGAGGACTGGTCACCCCTCAGAGCCTGGTTCCTCTCTACCCAGTACAGCCAGTAGAGGACTGGTCACCCCTCAGAGCCTGGTTCCTCTCTACCCAGTACAGCCAGTAGAGGACTGGTCACCCCTCAGAGCCTGGTTCTTCTGGTCTACCCAGTACAGCCAGTAGAGGACTGGTCACCCCTCAGAGCCTGGTTCCTCTGGTCTACCCAGTACAGCCAGTAGAGGACTGGTCACCCCTCAGAGCCTGGTTCCTCTGGTCTACCCAGTACAGCCAGTAGAGGACTTGCCACCCCTCAGAGCCTGGTTCCTCTGGTCTACCCAGTACAGCCAGTAGAGGACTTGCCACCCCTCAGAGCCTGGTTCCTCTCTACCCAGTACAGCCAGTAGAGGACTTGCCACCCCTCAGAGCCTGGTTCCTCTGGTCTACCCAGTACAGCCAGTAGAGGACTGGCCACCCCTCAGAGCCTGGTTCCTCTCTACCCAGTACAGCCAGTAGAGGACTTGCCACCCCTCAGAGCCTGGTTCCTCTCTACCCAGTACAGCCAGTAGAGGACTGGCCACCCCTCAGAGCCTCGGTCCTCTCTACCCAGTACAGCCAGTAGAGGACTGGTCACCCCTCAGAGCCTGGTTCCTCTGGTCTACCCAGTACAGCCAGTAGAGGACTGGTCACCCCTCATAGCCTGGTTCCTCTCTACCCAGTACAGCCAGTAGAGGACTGGTCACCCCTCAGAGCCTGGTTCCTCTGGTCTACCCAGTACAGCCAGTAGAGGACTTGCCACCCCTCAGAGCCTGGTTCCTCTGGTCTACCCAGTACAGCCAGTAGAGGACTGGTCACCCCTCAGAGCCTGGTTCCTCTGGTCTACCCAGTACAGCTAGTAGAGGACTGGCCACCCCTCAGAGCCTGGTTCCTCTGGTCTACCCAGTACAGCCAGTAGAGGACTGGTCACCCCTCATAGCCTGGTTCCTCTCTACCCAGTACAGCCAGTAGAGGACTTGCCACCCCTCAGAGCCTGGTTCCTCTCTACCCAGTACAGCCAGTAGAGGACTGGCCACCCCTCAGAGCCTGGTTCCTCTCTAGGTTTCTTCCTAGGTTCCTGCCTTTCTAGGGAGTTTTTCCTAGCCACCGTGCTTCTACATCTGCATTGCTTCCTGTTTGGGGTTTTAGGCTGGGTTTCTGTACAGCACTTTGTGACATCGGCTGATGTAAAAAGGGTTTTATAACTGATTGATTGTGTTGTGTTCCAGAGATGGCTCCGGAACCCTCCCCCAACACTGCACACCCAGGTAACAACACTACTTAAAGTGTCTGAATATTCATGGTATTAATGAGGTCTGAATATTAATAGGTACACTACATTACCAAAAGTATGTGGACACCTGCTCGTTGAACATCTCATTCCAAAATCAAGGGTATTAATATGGAGTTGGTCCCCCCTTTGCTGCTATAACAGCCTCCTCTCTTCTGGGAAGGCTTTCCACTAGATGTTGGATCATTGCTGCTATAACAGCCTCCACTCTTCTGGGAAGGCTTTCCACTAGATGTTGGAACATTGCTGCTATAACAGCCTCCACTCTTCTGGGAAGGCTTTCCACTAGATGTTGGAACATTGCTGCTATAACAGCCTCCACTCTTCTGGGAAGGCTTTCCACTAGATGTTGGAACATTGCTGCTATAACAGCCTCCACTCTTCTGGGAAGGCTTTCCACTAGATGTTGGAACATTGCTGCTATAACAGCCTCCACTCTTCTGGGAAGGCTTTCCACTAGATGTTGGAACATTGCTGCTATAACAGCCTCCACTCTTCTGGGAAGGCTTTCCACTAGATGTTGGAACATTGCTGCTATAACAGCCTCCACTCTTCTGGGAAGGCTTTCCACTAGATGTTGGAACATTGCTGCTATAACAGCCTCCACTCTTCTGGGAAGGCTTTCCACTAGATGTTGGAACATTGCTGCGGGGACTTGCTTCCATTCAGCCACAAGAGCATTAGTGAGGTCGGGCACTGATGTTGGGTGATTAGGTCCTGGCTCACAGTCGACGTTCCAATTCATCCCAAAGGTGTTAGATGGGGTTGAGGTCAGGGCTCTGTGCAGGCCAGTCAAGTTCTTTCACACCGATCTTGACAAACCATTTCTGTATGGATCTTGCTTTGTGCACGGGGGCATTGTCATGCTGAAACAGGAAACTGTTGCCACAAAGTCGTCTAGAATGTCATTGTATGCTGTAGAATTAAGATTTCCCTTTACTGAAACTAAGGGGCCCAAACCATGAAAAACAGCCCCAGACCATTCCTCCTCCACCAAACTTTACAGTTGGCACTATGCATTCGGGCAGGTAGCGTTATACTGGCATCCACTAAACCCAGATTAATCTGTCAGACTGCCAGATGGTGAAGAGTGATTCATCACTATAGAGAACACGTTTCCACTGCCCCAGAGTCCAATGGCGGCGAGCTTTACACCACTCCACCCGATGCTTGGTATTGCACATGGTGATCTTAGGCTTGGAAACCCAATTCAGGAAGTTCCAGACGAACAGTTCTTGTGTTGCTGTTGCTTCCAGAGGCAGTTTGGAACTCGGTAGTGAGTGTTGCCACCGACGACAGATGATTTTTGTATACGCTACGCACTTCAGCACTCGGCTGTCCCGTTCTGTAAGCTTGTGTGGCCTACCACTTTGCAGCTGAGCCGTTGTTGCTCCTAGACGTTTCCACTTCACAATAACAGCTCTTACAGTTGACCGGGAGCAGCTCTAGCAGGGCAGAAATTTGACGAACTGACTTGTTAGAAATGTGGCATCCTATGATGGTGCCACGTTGAAAGTCACTGAGTTCTTCAGTAAGGCCCATTCTACTGCCAATGTTTGTCTATGGAGATTGCATGGCTGTGTGCTCGATTTTATACACCTGTCAGCAACGGGTGTGGCTGAAATAGCCGAATCCACTAATTTGAAAAGGTGTCCACATACTTTTGTATATATAGTGTATGTCTATATATACATACAAACAGTGTACAAAGCACTGTACACAATATTAGGAACACCTTCCTAATATTGAGTTGCACCCCACCACACCCTGTTCAAAGGCACTTAAATCTCATGTCTTGCCCTCTGAATGGCTCAGTTGTCTCAAGGCTTAAAAATCCTCTTTAACTCGTCGTCTACACTGATTGAAGTGGATTTACCAGGTGACATCAATAAGGGATCATAGCTTTCACCTGGATTCACCTGGGCAGTCTGTGTCATGGAAAGAGCAGGTGTTCATAAAGTTTTGTCCCCTCAGTGTGTGTGTGTGTGTGTGTGTGTGTGTGTGTGTGTGTGTGTGTGTGTGTATATATATATAGAAATAGAATAGAAAGAGGAGTGGGAGGCCCCGGTGCACAACTGAGCAAGAGGACAAGTACATTAGTGTCTAGTTTGAGAAACAGACGCCTCACAAGTCCTCAACTAGCAGCTTCATTAAATAGTACCCACAATACACCAGTCTCAACGTCAACAGTGAAGAGGCGACTCCGGGATGCTGCCCTTCTTGGTCAAAGTTGCAAAGAAAAAGCCACATCTCAGACTGGCCAATAAAAATAAAAGATTAAGATGGGCAAAAGAACACAGACACTGGACAGAGGAACTATGCCTAGAAGGTCAGCATCCCGGAGTCGCCTCTTCACTGTTGACGTTGAGACTGGTGTTTTGCGGGTACTATTTAATGAAGCTGCTAGTTGAGGACTTGTGAGGCGTCTGTTTCTCAAACTAGACACTAATGTACTTGTCCTCTTGCTCAGTTGTGCACCGGGGCCTCCCACTCCTCTTTCTATTCTGGTTAGAGCCAGTTTGCGCTGTTCTGTGAAGGGAGTAGTACACAGCGTTGTACGAGATCTTCAGTTTCTTGGCAATTTCTCTCATGGAATAGCCTTCATTTCTCAGAACAAGAATAGACTGACGAGTTTCAGAAGAAAGTTCTTTGTTTCTGGCCATTTTGAGCCTGTAATCAAACCCACAAATGCTGATGCTCCTTATACTCAACTAGTCTAAAGAAGGCCAGTCTTATTGCTTCTTTAAATCAGAACAACAGTTTTCAGCTGTGCTAACATCAATTGCAAAAGGGTTTTCTACTGATCAATTAGCCTTTTAAAATGATAAACTTGGATTAGCTAACACAATGTGCCAATGGAATACAGGAGTGATGGTTGCTGATAATGGGCCTCTGTACGCCTATGTAGATATTACATAGAAAATGTTCATTTCGGGGCCTCCCTAGTGGCGCAGTGGTCTAAGGCACTGCATCGCAGTTCTAGCTGTGCCACACGAGATTCTGGGTTTGAGTCCAGCCTCTGTCGCAGCTGGCTGTGACCAGGAGACTCATGGGGCGGCGCACAATTGGCCCAGCGCTGTCCAGGTTAGGGGAGGGTTTGGCCGGCAGGGATGTTCTTGTCCCATCGTGCACTAGCGACTCCTGTGGCAGGCCGGGTGCAGTGCAAGCTGACACGGTCGCCAAGTGTATGGTGTTTCCTCCGACACATTGGTGCTTCTGGGTTAAGCATTGTGTCAAGAAGCAGTGTGGCTTGGTTGGGTTGTGTTACGGAGGACGCACGGCTCTCGACCATCGCCTCTCCCGACTCCGTACGGGAGTTGCAGCGATGAGACAAGACTGATAACAGAAAAAATGGGCAATTTTTTTTTTTAAATCAGCCGTTTCCAGCTACAATAGTCATTAACAATGTACACTGTTCTGGTCAATTTGAAGTTAATTTCATGGACCAAAAATCTTTAAAAAACAAAACATTTCTAAGTGACCCCAAACTATTGAACGGTAGTGTGTGTATATATAAGCATAGATAGATAGATATAACTAAATGACTGAGTATAGATAGATATAACTAAATGAATATGTATATACTGTTGAAGTCGAAAGTTTACATACACTTAGGCTGGAGTCATTAAAACTCATTTTTTTCAACCACTCCACAAATTTCTTGTTAACAAACTATAGTTTTGGCATGTCGGTTAGGACATCTACTTTGTGCATGACACAAGTAATTTTTCCAACAGTTGTTTACAGACAGATTATTTCACTTATAATTCACTGTATCACAATTCCAGTGGGTCAGAAGTTTACAAGTTTACATACACTAAGTTGACTGTGCCTTTAAACAGCTTGAAAAATTCCAGAAAATGATGTCATGGCTTTAGAAACTTCTGATAGGCTAATTGACATCATTTGAGTCAATTGGAGGTGTACCTGTGGATGTATTTCAAGGCCTACCTTCAAACTCAGTGCCTCTTTGCTTGACATCATGGGACAATCAAAAGAAATCAGCCAAGACCTCAGAAAAACAATTGTAGACTTCCACAAGTCTGGCTCATCCTTGGGAGCAATTTCCAAACGCCTGAAGGTACCACGTTCATCTGTACAAACAATAGTACGCAAGTATAAACACCATGGGAGCACGCAGCTGTCATACCGCTCAGGAAGGAGACTCGTTCTGTCTCCTAGAGATGAACGTACTTTGGTGCGAAAAGGGCAAATCAATCCCAGAACAACAGCAAAGGACCTTGTGAAGATGCTGGAGGAAACAGGTACAAAAGTATCTATATCCACAGTAAAACGAGTCCTATATTGACATAACTTGAAAGGCCGCTCAGCAAGGAAGAAGCCACTGCTCCAAAACTGCCATAAAAAGCCAGACTACGGTTTGCAACTGCACATGGGGACAAAGATGGTACTTTTAGGAGAAATTTCCTCTGGTCTGATGAAACAAAAATAGAACTGTTTGGCCATAATGACCGTCGTTATGTTTGGAGGAAAAAGGGGGAGGCTTGCAAGCCGAAGAACACCATCCCAACCGTGAAGCATGGGGGTGGCAGCATCATGTTGTGGGGGTGCTTTGCTGCAGGAGGGACTGGTGCACTTCACAAAATAGATGGCATCATGAGGAGGAAATGGATGTGGACACAGTGAAGCAAAATCACAAGACATCAGTCAGGAAGTTAAAGCTTGGTCGCAAATGGGTCTTCCAAATGGACAATGACCCCAAGCATACTTCCAAAGTTGTGGCAAAATGGCTTAAGGACAACAAAGTCAAGGTATTGGAGTGGCCATCAGAAAGCCCTGACCTCAATCCCATAGAAAAAGTGTAGGCAGAACTGAAAAAGTGTGTGTGAGCAAGGAGGCCGACAAACCTGACTCAGTTACACCAGCTCTGTCAGGAGGAATGGGGCTACCAGAAACGTTTGACCCAAGTTAAACAATTTAAAGGCAATGCTACCAAATACTAATTGAGTGTATGTAAACTTCTGACCCACTGGAAATGTGATGAAAGAAATAAAAGCTGAAATAAATCATTCTCTCTACTATTATTCTGACATTTCACATTCTTAAATAAAGTGGTGATCCTAACTGACCTAAGACAGGGAATTTTTACTCGGATTAAATGTCAGGAATTGTGAAAAACTGAGTTTAAATGTATTTGGCGAAGGTGTATGTAAACATCCAACTTCAACTACATGAGTATAGATATATATAACTAAATGACTATGAGTATAGATATATATATAACTAAATGACTATGAGTATAGATATATATATAACTAAATGACTATATATAGATAGATATAACTAAATTAATGAATATTAATATTCCTGTCTACAGAGGCTCCTCCCCTATCTCTGTCACCCCTGCCCACGACCTTTGACACCGAAGAGAAGAGACAGACCCCAGGTACCCTCGACCTCTTACCATGTGTGTGTTTTTTGTGTGTGTGCATGTCTCTGAACTGTGTGTGTGTCTGTTTTCAGCTCTGAACATGGTTTACATGGTCCTGCCCGCCATCCCGTTGTTGACGGTGTTACTAATAGCAACTGTGGTCTTCTGCTTCAAGCTGCTGGCTCGACGGTGAGGAGCGAGTACTAACTAGCGTGAGATAGACTGGTAGAATGGATAGCGTTCATACTACCAGACTGAGAATAATGCATTGATTGATTTAGTGACTGTCTATATATAGCTTTTCCAGAAGCTCATAGTTTGTCTCTGTGTGTAGGAGGAAGCAGCGTGAGCAGCAGACAGAGGCGTGTCCCAGCGAACCGGGGTCCTGTCAAAGCTCCGCCCAGCCGCCTGACGTCTACAACGTGATTCGCTCCCAGCAGGAGGCCGACCTGGCTGGAACACGCCCCCACACCAAGAACACTTCCTTCTTAGGTGAAAATATGTTTTATTATCACTGGTGTAGTGTAATGTGGTGTTGTACAGGGTCAGTGTAATGTGGTGTTGTACAGGGTCAGTGTAATGTGTTGTTGTACAGGGTCAGTGTAATGTGGTGTTGTTGTACAGGGTCAGTGTAATGTGGTGTTGTACAGGGTCAGTGTAATGTGTTGTTGTACAGGGTCAGTGTAATGTGTTGTTGTACAGGGTCAGTGTAATGTGGTGTTGTACAGGGTCACTGTAATGTGGTGTTGTACAGGGTCAGTGTAATGTGGTGTTGTACAGGGTCAGTGTAATGTGTTGTACAGGGTCAGTGTAATGTGGTGTTGTTGTACAGGGTCAGTGTAATGTGGTGTTGTACAGGGTCACTGTAATGTGGTGTTGTACAGGGTCAGTGTAATGTGGTGTTGTTGTACAGGGTCAGTGTAATGTGGTGTTGTACAGGGTCACTGTAATGTGGTGTTGTACAGGGTCAGTGTAATGTGGTGTTGTTGTACAGGGTCAGTGTAATGTGGTGTTGTACAGGGTCAGTGTAATGTGTTGTTGTACAGGGTCAGTGTAATGTGTTGTTGTACAGGGTCAGTGTAATGTGGTGTTGTTGTACAGGGTCAGTGTAATGTGGTGTTGTTGTACAGGGTCAGTGTAATGTGTTGTTGTACAGGGTCAGTGTAATGTGGTGTTGTTGTACAGGGTCAGTGTAATGTGGTGTTGTTGTACAGGGTCAGTGTAATGTGGTGTTGTACAGGGTCAGTGTAATGTGGTGTTGTACAGGGTCAGTGTAATGTGGTGTTGTACAGGGTCAGTGTAATGTGGTGTTGTACAGGGTCAGTGTAATGTGGTGTTGTACAGGGTCAGTGTAATGTGGTGTTGTTGTACAGGGTCAGTGTAATGTGGTGTTGTACAGGGTCAGTGTAATGTGTTGTACAGGGTCAGTGTAATGTGGTGTTGTTGTACAGGGTCAGTGTAATGTGGTGTTGTACAGGGTCAGTGTAATGTGTTGTTGTACAGGGTCAGTGTAATGTGGTGTTGTACAGGGTCAGTGTAATGTGGTGTTGTACAGGGTCAGTGTAATGTGGTGTTGTACAGGGTCAGTGTAATGTGGTGTTGTACAGGGTCAGTGTAATGTGGTGTTGTACAGGGTCAGTGTAATGTGGTGTTGTACAGTGTCAGTGTAATGTGGTGTTGTACAGGGTCACTGTAATGTGGTGTTGTACAGGGTCAGTGTAATGTGGTGTTGTACAGGGTCAGTGTAATGTGGTGTTGTACAGGGTCAGTGTAATGTGGTGTTGTTGTACAGGGTCAGTGTAATGTGGTGTTGTACAGGGTCAGTGTAATGTGGTGTTGTTGTACAGGGTCAGTGTAATGTGGTGTTGTACAGGGTCACTGTAATGTGGTGTTGTACAGGGTCAGTGTAATGTGGTGTTGTACAGGGTCAGTGTAATGTGTTGTACAGGGTCAGTGTAATGTGGTGTTGTTGTACAGGGTCAGTGTAATGTGGTGTTGTACAGGGTCACTGTAATGTGGTGTTGTACAGGGTCAGTGTAATGTGGTGTTGTTGTACAGGGTCAGTGTAATGTGGTGTTGTACAGGGTCAGTGTAATGTGTTGTACAGGGTCAGTGTAATGTGGTGTTGTTGTACAGGGTCAGTGTAATGTGGTGTTGTACAGGGTCAGTGTAATGTGTTGTACAGGGTCAGTGTAATGTGGTGTTGTTGTACAGGGTCAGTGTAATGTGGTGTTGTACAGGGTCAGTGTAATGTGGTGTTGTACAGGGTCAGTGTAATGTGTTGTACAGGGTCAGTGTAATGTGGTGTTGTTGTACAGGGTCAGTGTAATGTGGTGTTGTACAGGGTCAGTGTAATGTGGTGTTGTTGTACAGGGTCAGTGTAATGTGGTGTTGTACAGGGTCAGTGTAATGTGGTGTTGTACAGGGTCAGTGTAATGTGGTGTTGTTGTACAGGGTCAGTGTAATGTGGTGTTGTTGTACAGGGTCAGTGTAATGTGGTGTTGTTGTACAGGGTCAGTGTAATGTGGTGTTGTACAGGGTCAGTGTAATGTGTTGTACAGGGTCAGTGTAATGTGGTGTTGTACAGGGTCAGTGTAATGTGTTGTACAGGGTCAGTGTAATGTGGTGTTGTTGTACAGGGTCAGTGTAATGTGGTGTTGTACAGGGTCAGTGTAATGTGGTGTTGTACAGGGTCAGTGTAATGTGGTGTTGTACAGGGTCAGTGTAATGTGGTGTTGTACAGGGTCAGTGTAATGTGGTGTTGTACAGGGTCAGTGTAATGTGGTGTTGTACAGGGTCAGTGTAATGTGGTGTTGTTGTACAGGGTCAGTGTAATGTGTTGTTGTACAGGGTCAGTGTAATGTGTTGTTGTACAGGGTCAGTGTAATGTGTTGTTGTACAGGGTCAGTGTAATGTGTTGTACAGGGTCAGTGTAATGTGTTGTTGTACAGGGTCAGTGTAATGTGGTGTTGTTGTACAGGGTCAGTGTAATGTGGTGTTGTTGTACAGGGTCAGTGTAATGTGGTGTTGTACAGGGTCAGTGTAATGTGGTGTTGTACAGGGTCAGTGTAATGTGGTGTTGTACAGGGTCAGTGTAATGTGGTGTTGTACAGGGTCAGTGTAATGTGGTGTTGTACAGGGTCAGTGTAATGTGGTGTTGTTGTACAGGGTCAGTGTAATGTGGTGTTGTACAGGGTCAGTGTAATGTGTTGTACAGGGTCAGTGTAATGTGGTGTTGTTGTACAGGGTCAGTGTAATGTGGTGTTGTACAGGGTCAGTGTAATGTGTTGTTGTACAGGGTCAGTGTAATGTGGTGTTGTACAGGGTCAGTGTAATGTGGTGTTGTACAGGGTCAGTGTAATGTGGTGTTGTACAGGGTCAGTGTAATGTGGTGTTGTACAGGGTCAGTGTAATGTGGTGTTGTACAGGGTCAGTGTAATGTGGTGTTGTACAGGGTCAGTGTAATGTGGTGTTGTACAGGGTCAGTGTAATGTGGTGTTGTACAGGGTCACTGTAATGTGGTGTTGTACAGGGTCAGTGTAATGTGGTGTTGTACAGGGTCAGTGTAATGTGGTGTTGTACAGGGTCAGTGTAATGTGGTGTTGTTGTACAGGGTCAGTGTAATGTGGTGTTGTACAGGGTCAGTGTAATGTGGTGTTGTTGTACAGGGTCAGTGTAATGTGGTGTTGTACAGGGTCACTGTAATGTGGTGTTGTACAGGGTCAGTGTAATGTGGTGTTGTACAGGGTCAGTGTAATGTGTTGTACAGGGTCACTGTAATGTGGTGTTGTACAGGGTCAGTGTAATGTGGTGTTGTTGTACAGGGTCAGTGTAATGTGGTGTTGTACAGGGTCAGTGTAATGTGTTGTACAGGGTCAGTGTAATGTGGTGTTGTTGTACAGGGTCAGTGTAATGTGGTGTTGTACAGGGTCAGTGTAATGTGTTGTACAGGGTCAGTGTAATGTGGTGTTGTTGTACAGGGTCAGTGTAATGTGGTGTTGTTGTACAGGGTCAGTGTAATGTGGTGTTGTACAGGGTCAGTGTAATGTGTTGTACAGGGTCAGTGTAATGTGGTGTTGTACAGGGTCAGTGTAATGTGGTGTTGTACAGGGTCAGTGTAATGTGTTGTACAGGGTCAGTGTAATGTGGTGTTGTTGTACAGGGTCAGTGTAATGTGGTGTTGTTGTACAGGGTCAGTGTAATGTGGTGTTGTACAGGGTCAGTGTAATGTGGTGTTGTACAGGGTCAGTGTAATGTGGTGTTGTTGTACAGGGTCAGTGTAATGTGGTGTTGTTGTACAGGGTCAGTGTAATGTGGTGTTGTACAGGGTCAGTGTAATGTGTTGTACAGGGTCAGTGTAATGTGGTGTTGTTGTACAGGGTCAGTGTAATGTGGTGTTGTACAGGGTCAGTGTAATGTGGTGTTGTACAGGGTCAGTGTAATGTGGTGTTGTACAGGGTCAGTGTAATGTGTTGTTGTACAGGGTCAGTGTAATGTGGTGTTGTACAGGGTCAGTGTAATGTGGTGTTGTACAGGGTCAGTGTAATGTGGTGTTGTTGTACAGGGTCAGTGTAATGTGGTGTTGTTGTACAGGGTCAGTGTAATGTGGTGTTGTACAGGGTCAGTGTAATGTGTTGTACAGGGTCAGTGTAATGTGGTGTTGTACAGGGTCAGTGTAATGTGGTGTTGTACAGGGTCAGTGTAATGTGTTGTACAGGGTCAGTGTAATGTGGTGTTGTTGTACAGGGTCAGTGTAATGTGGTGTTGTACAGGGTCAGTGTAATGTGTTGTACAGGGTCAGTGTAATGTGGTGTTGTACAGGGTCAGTGTAATGTGTTGTACAGGGTCAGTGTAATGTGTTGTACAGGGTCAGTGTAATGTGGTGTTGTTGTACAGGGTCAGTGTAATGTGGTGTTGTTGTACAGGGTCAGTGTAATGTGGTGTTGTACAGGGTCAGTGTAATGTGTTGTACAGGGTCAGTGTAATGTGGTGTTGTACAGGGTCAGTGTAATGTGGTGTTGTTGTACAGGGTCAGTGTAATGTGGTGTTGTTGTGCCCCGGGAATGAAGGGGTTAAGTGCCACAGACAGATTTTTCACCTTGTCGGCTCGGTTATTGGAAACGATTGTTGATTCGAATATACATTTCCCAAAATGTGTTTTTGCTTTGTCATTATGAGGGTATTGCGTGTAGATTGATCAGAGGAAAAAACGATTTAATCAATTTTATAATAAGGCTGTAACTTAACAAAATGTGGAAAAAGTGAAGGGGTCTGAACACTTTACTAAAGCACTATATATTTTAACTGTGCTTTCTATTCTGTTTCTACAGATTGTAAATTAAACATAAACATTTTTGCTAAGAGTTTTATTATATTATTGATTGATTGACTATGATTTATTTTTTTTAAATCACCCAGCAGTGCTATTTGCAAAGTTAACCATTCCTGAACTGTTTACCAAAAGCTACACATGTATATACTGTACTCTATACCATCTATCACTAGCCACTTTAAAAATGTTTACATACCCTACATTACTTATCTCATATGTATATACTGTACTCTATACCTCTATCACTAGCCACTTTATATAATGTTTACATACCCTACATTACTCATCTCATATGTATATACTGTACTCTATACCATCTACTGCATCTTGCCATGCTGATGTAATGTATCACTAGCCACTTTAAAAATGTTTACATACCCTACATTACTCATCCCATATGTATATACTGTACTCTATACCATCTACTGCATCTTGCCATCCTGATGTAATGTATCACTAGCCACTTTAAAAATGTTTACATACCCTACATTACTCATCCCATATGTATATACTGTACTCTATACCATCTACTGCATCTTGTCTATGCCGTTTGGCCATCGCTCATTCATATATATATATATAGTGGGGGGGGAAAAGTATTTGATCCCCTGCTGATTTTGTACATTTGCCCACTGACAAAGAAATGATCAGTCTATAATTTTAACGGTAGGTTTATTTGAACAGTGAGAGACAGAATAACAACAAACAAATCCAGAAAAAAACGCATGTCAAAAATGTTATAAATTGATTTGCATTTTAATGAGGGAAATAAGTATTTGACCCCCTCTGCAAAACATGACTTAGTACTTGGTGGCAAAACCCTTGTTGGCAATCACAGAGGTCAGACGTTTTGTTTCAAAATTGATCGTTTAATTTTGTCTGGCTTGCCGTTCCAAATAAAATGGAATCTTTTTTGCTCATATAATTTAAAAAATAAGTCGCTAGGTGTAGACAAGGCCATAAGCAAATAGGTAAACTGGGATATGACTAAAGAGTGATTTTTCCACAGATAGACAGGTACTTTTCCTTTCCATGGTAGCAAGATCTTATCTATTTTTGCAATTTTTCTATTAAAATGTATTGTGGTGAGATCATTTCTTTATTTCGGGATGTGAATACAGAGTATGTCCACATCTCCGTCAAATAATTTAATTGGTAAACTACACGGTAATGTAAAAGTTGTATTTTTTTGTGATCCAATACGTAATATAGTACATTTATCATAATTTGGTTTTAATCCAGAGAGAATAGAAAGATTATCTATATCCTCTATGAGGCCGTGGAGAGATTCAGATTGTGGATTTAAAAGAAAAACATGAATCATCGGCGTAATCTGACACCTGGATTTCTGGGCCCTTGATATAATTGTTGGATCTGATTTGGGCTCCCGAGTGGCGCAGTGGTCTAAGGCACTGCATCTCAGTGCTAGAGGCATCACTACAGACCCTGGTTCAATTCCAGGCTGTATTACAACCGGCAGTGATTGGGGGTCCCATAGGGCGGCGCACAATTGGCCCAGCGTTGTCCGGGTTAGGGTTTGGCCCGGGGTAGGTCGTCATTGTAAATAAGAATTTGTTCTTAACTGACTTGCCTAGTTAAATAAATAAAAAATAATAGCTAACATTTCAATGGCCATAATAAATATATATGCCGATAGTGGACAACCTTGTTTTACTCCTCTTGACAGTTTAATACTTTCTGAGAAGTAGCCTATATTGAACATTTTACACCTAGTGTTACTATACATAACTTTAACCCATTCTCCAAAATTGAAATATTCCAGGCATTTGCAATGCATTCGGAAAGTATTCAGACCCCTTCCCTTTTCCACATTATGTTACATTACAGCCTTATTTTAGAATTGATTTTTCCTCATCAATCTACACACAAAATAAAAAAACATACCTTATTTACATAATTCAGACACTTTGCTATGAGACTCTAAATTGAGCTCAGGTGCCTCCTGTTTCCATTGATCATCCTTGAGATGTTTCTACAACTTGATTAAACATGAGGTCGAAGGAATTGACCGTAGAGCTCCAAGACAGGATTGGGTCGAGGCACAAAATAAAACACATTTTAAAAATGGTTTATCTATTTCACATACATCTATGTGCTTAATGGAACAAAGACAAGAAAATGTAAAAAAAAAAAAAAAAAGATGTGTCAAACAGCAGTTACCTAGGCTGTTGCTGTCCTCATCACTTCTCTACATATCACCATGCAGTGTCAAACAGCAGTTACCTAGGCTGTTGCTGTCCTCATCACTTCTCTACATATCACCATGCAGTGTCAAACAGCAGTTACCTAGGCTGTTGCTGTCCTCATCACTTCTCTACATATCACCATGCAGTGTCAAACAGCAGTTACCTAGGCTGTTGCTGTCCTCATCACTTCTCTACATATCACCATGCAGTGTCAAACAGCAGTTACCTAGGCTGTTGCTGTCCTCATCACTTCTAGGAGGGACACACTGCTAAAGTGTTTGACTTGTAATTGATAGTGTTTTTTTAACCGTAAGTTTGAGCCAAGTTTGCGTCAAACTTTTTTGTTAAGGAAAAAATGGTTAAAAGGCATGTGATGAAGTGGATTGTAATAATAATAATAATAGTAATTATAATAATAATAATATTTATTATAATAATAATAATAATTATAATAATAATAAGAGTAATTATAATAATAATAATAATTATAATAGTAATTATATTAATGATAATTATAAGTGTAATAATAATATTTATTATAATAATAATTATAATTATAATTATTATAATTATAATACTAGTAATTTATAATAATAATAATAATAATAATAATAATAATTGTGCTAAAGTGGCAAAATTCATAATTTTTACATGTCCCTCTGTCAACCCCGTTTCACTTCCAGGAAGATTTCACCCCACTCATTCTAAACATTTCTCCAAGTTTCACCGGCACCAGTTATTTAGCTGCTTTTTGTCATTTCTGACCGTTATTATTTATTTAATGTGATTCGTTTATTCATTTATGTCTGTCCCTCATTTTAAAGTCAACCCTGTTACGTGAACTCTCGTTTTAATATGGTGAAACTTCCTTTCAATATTTTTTTTTTTCAAAAGCAACATTGATCATCTAATAGTCATCATAGTGAAAAAGCTGTTTCTACTCATTTTGGCATTTCTCTGGTGTTTTGTGCTAGAAAACTGAGCGGGTCGAACATAAAGTCACCCGGGGTACTCATAAATAGATAGGCTAGAAATATTTTAGCAAGACATTTTTTGGGGTGAAGCTTGAATTCAATTGCCACACCCTGTTGCACACAATAAGCTTAAATTCCTCCTGTCATGATGGGATTTATGGCTGATTTAAGATGAAATCATCAATCCTGTTACTTTATTTGGTACTTTAGTATGCACTTACTAATCATTTTTATTTATTTACAGTGCATTCAGAAAGTATTCGGACCACTTGAAATGTTCCACATTTTGTTACGTTACAGCCTTATTATAAAATTGATTAAATCGTTTTTTTACTCCTCATCAATCTACACACAATACCCCATAATGACATCACAATACCCCATAATGACATCACAATACCCCATAATGACATCACAATACCCCATAATGACATCACAATACCCCATAATGACAGAACAATAACAGATTTTTAGAAATAGTTGCAAATTATTAAAACAATAAGGGCTGTAACGTAACAAAATGTGGAAAAAGTCAAGAGGTCCAAATGCCCTGTAACCTCAAAGACGGGAACATGTGCTCTATATGACAGAATGTACAAAATTGGTGAAATCAAACGTTTACCACAAGTTATTTTGTTGCATCTGAAATAGTTTTAAATCGTGATTACTTTGATTTGATGTGTGCAGTGTAATTTGTGGAATGTGCAGGAGAGTTCTAGAGTGAATGACATCAGAGCCACTGCCCTTAATAAAACAACAACAACTTAATCCCATTGAAAAGGTAGAGGCCAAAATGGTGTACTGGCCCCTTAAGAACTGCTAGTGCCCCTGGTAGTTAAAATGTCTGTCAGGAAAGGCTGGCAGGTAACCACCTTTTCACCTGTTGTTAGGTCAACTCCTCCAGCAACATTCACCCTTTTCTTTACATTGTGTGCGTCCAATCACGTGAGTTAAGAAACAGGCACTGCTTTACCTGATGGAGACAATTGGTTTGAATTCAGTCACGTGTAAACTTCTGAGTTTGGGGTCACTTAGAAATGTCCTTGTTTTTGAAAGAAAAGTACATTTTCTGTCCATTAAAATAACATTAAATTGATCAGAAATACAGTGTAGACATTGTTAATGTTGTAAATGACTATTGTAGCTGGAAACGGCTGATTTTTAATGGAATATCTACATAGACGTACAGAGGCTCATTATCAGCAACCATCACTCCTGTGTTCCAATGGCACGTTGTGTTAGCTAATCCAAGTTTATCATTTTAAAAGGCTAATTAATCATTAGAAAACCCTTTTGCAAGTATGTTATCACAGCTGAAAACTGTTGTTCTGATTAAATAAGCAATAAAACTGGCCTTCTTTAGACTAGTTCAGTATCTGGGTCAGCAGGTAGTCTAGTGGTTAGAGCATTGGACTAGTAACCGAAAGGTTGCAAGATTGAATCCCCGAGCTGACAAGGTTAAAATCTGTCATTCTGTCCCTGAACAAGGCAGTTAACCCACTGTTCCTAGGCCATCATTGAAAATAAGAGTTTGTTCTTAACTGACTTGCCTAGTTAAATAAATGCATTTTTTTTTTTACAAATCTGGAGCATCAGCATTTGTGGGTTTGATTACAGGCTCAAAATTTCCAGAAACAAATTACTTTCTTCTGAAACTCATCATTCTATTCTTGTTCTGAGAAATTAAGGCTATTCCATGTGAGAAATTGCCAAGAAACTGAAGATCTCGTACAACGCTGTGTACTACTCCCTTCACATAAAAGTGCAAACTGGCTCTAACCAGAATAGAAAGAGGAGTGGGAGGCCCCGGTGCACAACTGAGCAAGAGGACAAGTACATTAGAGTGTCTAGTTTGAGAAACAGACGCCTCACAAGTCCTCAACTGGCAGCTTCATTAAATAGTACCCGCAAAACACCAGTCTCAACGTCAACAGTGAAGAGGCGACTCCGGGATGCTGGCCTTCTAGGCAGAGTTCCTCTGTCCAGTGTCTGTGTTCTTCTGCCCATCTTAATCTTTTCTTTTTATTGGCCAGTCTGAGATATGGCTTTTTCTTTGCAACTCTGCCTAGAAGGCCAGCATCCCGGAGTCGCCTCTTCACTGTTGACGTTGAGACTGGTGTTTTGCGGGTAAATTACTCAGCCATTCAAGCTACAATAGTAATTAACAGTGTCTACAATGTATTTCTACAATGTATGTTATTTTAATGGACCAAAAAATTGCTTTTCTTTCAAAAACAAGGACATTTCTAAGTGACCCCAAACTTTTGAACGGCATTGTTTGTAAATGTGATATTTTTTATTTTTTTTATTTTTTATAAATTATCAAACATTTCTACAAATCTGTTTTTGCTTTGTCATTATGGGGTATTGTGTGTAAATTGATGAGGATCAATTTTAGAATAAGACTGTAACGTAACAAAATGTGGAAAAAGTCAACGGGTCTGAACACTTTCCCAAGGCGCTGTATCCAGACCCTTTACTCAGTACTTTGTTGAAGCACCTTTGTCAGTAATTACAGCCTCGAGTCTTGGGTGTGATGCTACAAGCTTGGCACATCAGTATTTGGGGAGTTACTCCCATTCTTCTCTGCAAATCCTCTCAAGCTCTGTCAGGTTGGATGGGGATTGTTGCTGCACAGCTATTTTCAGGTCTCTCCAGAGATGTTAGATGGGATTCAAGTCTGGGCTCTGGCTGGGCCACTCAAGGACATTCAGAGACTTGTCCCGAAGCCACCGCTCTGAAGCAGGTTTTCATCAAGGATCTCTCTGTGCTTTGCTTCGATCATCTTTCCCTCAATCCTGACTAGTCTCCCAATCCCTGCCGCTGATAAACATCCCCACTGCATGATGCTTCCATCACCATGCTTCACCGTAGGGATGTTCCAAGGTTTCCTCCAGACATGACGCTTGACATTCAGGGCAAAGAGTTCAATCTTGGTTACATCAGACCAGAGAATCTTGTTTCTCATGGTCTGAGTCCTTTAGGTGCCTTTTGGCAAACTCCAAGCTGGCTCTCATGTTCCTTTTACTGAGGAGTGGCTTCCGTCTGGCCGCTCTACCGTGATTGGTTTCTTGGTCACCTCGCTGACCAAGGCTCTTCTCCCCTGATTTCTCAGTTTGGCCGGGCGGCCAGCTCTAGGAAGATTTTTTTTTTTAGCTCCTTGCTAAGGGTTTAATCCTCTTGAAACCATGAAGGAATCCTCCAGTTGTAGATTGCTCCAACCATGAAGGAATCCTCCAGTTGTAGATTGCTCCAACCATGAAGGAATCCTCCAGTTGTAGATTGCTCCAACCATGAAGGAATCCTCCAGTTGTAGATTGCTCCAACCATGAAGGAATCCTCCAGTTGTAGATTGCTCCAACCATGAAGGAATCCTCCAGTTGTAGATTGCTCCAACCATGAAGGAATCCTCCAGTTGTAGATTGCTCCAACCATGAAGGAATCCTCCAGTTGTAGATTGCTCCAACCATGAAGGAATCCTCCAGTTGTAGATTGCTCCAACCATGAAGGAATCCTCCAGTTGTAGATTGCTCCAACCATGAAGGAATCCTCCAGTTGTAGGTTGCTCCAACCATGAAGGAATCCTCCAGTTGTAGATTGTGAGTGTCCCCCATTCCTGTACTTTGTGGTATTTTGTAGTCCTCCAGGACATCATAGGTGAAACGCTTCAATGCAGGTATTCAATGCAGGTATTCAATGCAGGTATTCAATGCAGGTATTCAATACAGGTATTCAATGCAGGCATTCAAAAGAAAACACACTATACTATACTTTGTTAAAGGTAGGAAAAACCGATTTCAATAAAAGGTTTAAAAGTACTAGATCAAAATGGTCAGTACTTGATTAGCTACTCAAAAACAAAAGGTTAATAATCAAGAAAAATGCACGTGAAAAAAAAACCCCCACTTAAAACAATCAATTGCAAAAATGATTTCAACATTGCAGAAAATGGAAGACAACCTAGAGGAAAATGTGACTTGTGTTTATCCAGAAGTACAGTATGCTCTGTACACACCATCAACATACACTGACATATTTTGATGAGGTTTTGTACAGCGAATTCCATAGTGGTGTACTACGAAGCAAGCTAGATCTGCTCAGCTAACCAGCTTCAGCTAGCTAGATCTGCTCAGCTAACCAGCTTCAGCTAGCCTCACATTCCAGGTCAGGCTTTTATGAAGCTAACCAGCTTCAGCTAGCCTCACATTCCAGGTCAGGCTTTTATGAAGCTAACCAGCTTCAGCTAGCCTCACATTCCAGGTCAGGCTTTTATGAAGCTAACCAGCTTCAGCTAGCCTCACATTCCAGGTCAGGCTTCATCCATAACACGATGGTGGATGTTGCGTGAAAGAAAAGACATATTGCAAATTCAGCAGGCTATGTTGTAAAATATGCTTTTAGAAGTGCTGCCTTTTTAATTTATGACTTCTCGTTAATGCCGTCTTTGCTTATTAACACCTTTTCCCCAGTCGTATCCTTCCTTCCTTCATCTGTGGAACAGATTGTTGTGTTGTATCAATAGACATACAGCCCATAGAAGGGTTTTGGAACCTCTAACCCTGGCAATTTGACTGTTAAACTCATGGGTTGATTAGCAATGAATGCAAGTCATCTATGGATTACAGGGGATTTGGAAAGTATTCAGACCCCTTGACTTTTTCCACATTTTGTTACGTTACAGCCTTATTCTATAATGGATTACATTTTTTGTGAAATGTTTAGAGCATCTGTGGAGAAGTACTGGCCTAACTGTCCACCTACTGGCCTGCACAGACCACCTACTGGCCTGCACAGACCACCTACTGGCCTGCACAGACCACCTACTGGCCTGCACAGACCACCTACTGGCCTGCACAGACCACCTACTGGCCTGTAAAGACCACCTACTGGCCTGCACAGACCACCTACTGGCCTGCACAGACCACCTACTGGCCTGCACAGACCACCTACTGGCCTGTAAAGACCACCTACTGGCCTGCACAGACCACCTACTGGCCTGCACAGACCACCTACTGGCCTGCACAGACCACCTACTGGCCTGTACAGACCACCTACTGGCCTGTAAAGACCATCTACTGGCCTGCACAGACCACCTACTGGCCTGCACAGACCACCTACTGGCCTGCACAGACCACCTACTGGCCTGCACAGACCACCTACTGGCCTGTAAATACCACCTACTGGCCTGTAAATACCACCTACTGGCCTATATAGACCACCTACTGGCCTGTAAAGACCACCTACTGGCCTGCACAGACCACCTACTGGCCTGTAAATACCACCTACTGGCCTGTACAGACCACCTACTGGCCTGCACAGACCACCTACTGGCCTGCAAAGACCACCTACTGGCCTGTAAAGACCACCTACTGGCCTGCACAGACCACCTACTGGCCTGCACAGACCACCTACTGGCCTATATAGACCACCTACTGGCCTGTAAAGACCACCTACTGGCCTGCACAGACCACCTACTGGCCTATATAGACCACCTACTGGCCTGCACAGACCACCTACTGGCCTGTAAAGACCACCTACTGGCCTGCACAGACCACCTACTGGCCTATAAAGACCACCTACTGGCCTGTAAAGACCACCTACTGGCCTATAAAGACCACCTACTGGCCTGTACAGACCACCTACTGGCCTATATAGACCACCTACTGGCCTGCAAAGACCACCTACTGGCCTGTAAAGACCACCTACTGGCCTGCACAGACCACCTACTGGCCTGTAAAGACCACCTACTGGCCTGCACAGACCACCTACTGGCCTGCACAGACCACCTACTGGCCTGCACAGACCACCTACTGGCCTATAAAGACCACCTACTGGCCTGCACAGACCACCTACTGGCCTATATAGACCACCTACTGGCCTGCACAGACCACCTACTGGCCTATATAGACCACCTACTGGCCTGCACAGACCAGCTACTGGCCTATATAGACCACCTACTGGCCTGTAAAGACCACCTACTGGCCTGCACAGACCACCTACTGGCCTGCACAGACCACCTACTGGCCTGTAAAGACCACCTACTGGCCTGTACAGACCACCTACTGGCCTATAAAGACCACCTACTGGCCTGCACAGACCACCTACTGGCCTATAAAGACCACCTACTGGCCTGCACAGACCACCTACTGGCCTATATAGACCACCTACTGGCCTGCACAGACCAGCTACTGGCCTATATAGACCACCTACTGGCCTGTAAAGACCACCTACTGGCCTGCACAGACCACCTACTGGCCTGCACAGACCACCTACTGGCCTGCACAGACCACCTACTGGCCTGTACAGACCACCTACTGGCCTGCACAGACCAGCTACTGGCCTGCACAGACCACCTACTGGCCTATAAAGACCACCTACTGGCCTGCACAGACCACCTACTGGCCTGCACAGACCACCTTAAAAGCAGCCACCTTCTACTCTGCTATGATCGACAACAACTGAGTAAATCCTAGGACCTTGTTCTCCACCATCAGTCCCCTCCTCTTGTTCTCCACCATCAGTCCCCTCCTCTTGTTCTCCACCATCAGTCCCCTCCTCTTGTTCTCCACCATCAGTCCCCTCCTCTTGTTCTCCACCATCAGTCCCCTCCTCTTGTTCTCCACCATCAGTCCCCTCCTCTTGTTCTCCACCATCAGTCCCCTCCTCTTGTTCTCCACCATCAGTCCCCTCCTCTTGTTCTCCACCATCAGTCCCCTCCTCTTGTTCTCCACCATCAGTCCCCTCCTCTTGTTCTCCACCATCAGTCCCCTCCTCTTGTTCTCCACCATCAGTCCCCTCCTCTTGTTCTCCACCATCAGTCCCCTCCTCTTGTTCTCCACCATCAGTCCTCTCCTCTTGTTCTCCACCATCAGTCCCCTCCTCTTGTTCTCCACCATCAGTCCCCTCCTCTTGTTCTCCACCATCAGTCCCCTCCTCTTGTTCTCCACCATCAGTCCCCTCCTCTTGTTCTCCACCATCAGTCCCCTCCTCTTGTTCTCCACCATCAGTCACCTCCTCTTGTTCTCCACCATCAGTCCCCTCCTCTTGTTCTCCACCATCAGTCACCTCCTCTTGTTCTCCACCATCAGTCCCCTCCTCTTGTTCTCCACCATCAGTCCCCTCCTCTTGTTCTCCACCATCAGTCCCCTCCTCTTGTTCTCCACCATCAGTCCCCTCCTCTTGTTCTCCACCATCAGTCCCCTCCTCTTGTTCTCCACCATCAGTCCCCTCCTCTTGTTCTCCACCATCAGTCCCCTCCTCTTGTTCTCCACCATCAGTCCCCTCCTCTTGTTCTCCACCATCAGTCCCCTCCTCTTGTTCTCCACCATCAGTCCCCTCCTCTTGTTCTCCACCATCAGTCCCCTCCTCTTGTTCTCCACCATCAGTCCCCTCCTCTTGTTCTCCACCATCAGTCCCCTCCTCTTGTTCTCCACCATCAGTCCCCTCCTCTTGTTCTCCACCATCAGTCCCCTCCTCTTGTTCTCCACCATCAGTCCCCTCCTCTTGTTCTCCACCATCAGTCCCCTCCTCTTGTTCTCCACCATCAGTCCCCTCCTCTTGTTCTCCACCATCAGTCCCCTCCTCTTGTTCTCCACCATCAGTCCCCTCCTCTTGTTCTCCACCATCAGTCCCCTCCTCTTGTTCTCCACCATCAGTCCCCTCCTCTTGTTCTCCACCATCAGTCCCCTCCTCTTGTTCTCCACCATCAGTCCCCTCCTCTTGTTCTCCACCATCAGTCCCCTCCTCTTGTTCTCCACCATCAGTCCCCTCCTCTTGTTCTCCACCATCAGTCCCCTCCTCTTGTTCTCCACCATCAGTCCCCTCCTCTTGTTCTCCACCATCAGTCCCCTCCTCTTGTTCTCCACCATCAGTCCCCTCCTCTTGTTCTCCACCATCCCCATCCTGGCTGATCTACAGCGACTACATGTTCCTCAAAGAATTGACTACGAAATGATCCACCTTGTCAACAAATCCCTAAATGGCATCGGACCCACCTGCCTGTCAGACCTACTCTCCCCCTATGAACGAACCTCCACCTACCCTACGTTGAAGCCAAGCTCCTCCATGCCCCCAGGACCTGGCTCTAAACAATGGGGGACCATGCCTTTCCCTCCAACGCACCGCACCTCTAGAACTCCTAGATAATCTCAGGGCTGTTCAGACTGTTGGATCTATTAAAGCAGACCTTAAGATTCATCTCTACCAGATGGCCTAACCTCTCACGATATGGTTACATATATTTGTTTAGATTGCTAAACTATTTTTCTATTTTATTTGATGCACTTTGAGATAATTATTGTATAATGAAAAGCACTTTTTTAAATGTAATAAATTGTTAATATTTTGCAAACTAGCATACAGAACAACTCTGCAAAATGTGTCCTACCTCGTCTGAAAACAGTGATGATAACAAAACACAAAGCACCAACAGGCATGTGGGGGAGGGGTCTTGAAATGTAACATCCAATCAACACGTAGCCACTGGGAGCCAGCGGTCCATTCAACAAAACAAAATTCCCCAGACCTCAAAGGGAGGCGTGGCAACAATGTGATTTTAGAGTTATGGCTTCGCGAGACACACCCTCTGGTGTTGATCCTCCCACTTTCAGACTCTCTTTGTATGCAGTTACCCATGAGTCATTCAAACAGGAAGGGAAATACTGATTCTGTTGTTTCTCCGTAGTAACGGCCTGTGTTCTTTCTCCTAGGCTCCTCCCCCAACATGTCCCCTGGTGACTATGACAACCTGGGGGGTCTGAGAGATACGGAGAGTGGTTTCGTCACGCTGGCCAGCACAGAGAGCAACTTCCTGTTGACCTCTGAACTCTACGACCACAGTCTGGGGCGACGCCAAGACAACCCAGACATTTATCACAACAGTCTGGGTCGGCAAGGCAACGGAGAGGTTTATAACAACAGTCTGGGTCGGCATGGTAACCGAGAGGTTTATAACAACAGTCTGGGTCGTCATGGCAACGGAGAGACGTACGATAACAGTCTGGGTTGTGATGGCAACGGAGGGACGTACAACAACAGACTGGGTCTTCATGGCGCGTGGTGAAGAGCAGTGAGCTGTACAACACTAGTCACTATAGAGACAGTCTTTACCAAACCAGCCTGGATCGCTATGGTAACCCTGAACAGCACGAGAGAAACCCGGGTTGTCATGGGAACGATGCCAGTGTAGATTGCTACGGGAAGGAGGCCACTGTGGGTTACTATGGCAACGAGGGCAGTCTGGGTGGGAAGTGCTACAAAGAGTGGTTGGACAGTGACAGCAACTGACAACCACTGACTGTGACAACTACTGACAGTGACAGCTACTGACAGCTACTGACAGCTACTGACAGATACTGACAGCTACTGACAGTGACAGCAACTGACAGCTACTGACAGCTACTGACAACTACTGACAGATACCGACAGTGACAGCAACTGACAGTGACAGCAACTGACAGATACTGACAGCTACTGACAGATACTGACAACCACTGACAGCTACTGACAGATACTGACAGCTACTGACAGATACTGACAGATACTGACAACCACTGACAGCTACTGACAGATACTGACAGATACTGACAGCTACTGACAGATACTGACAGATACTGACAACCACTGACAGTGACAGCAACTGACAGCTACTGACAGCTACTGACAGATACTGACAGCTACTGACAGCTACTGACAGCTACTGACAGATACTGACAACCACTGACACTGACAGCTACTGACAGATACTGACAGATACTGACAGCTACTGACAGATACTGACAACCACTGACAGTGACAGCTACTGACAGCTACTGACAACCACTGACAGTGACAGCTACTGACAGCTACTGACAGCCACTGACAGCTACTGACAGATACTGACAGTGACAGCTACTGACAGATACTGACAGCTACTGACAGATACTGACAACTACTGACAGTGACAGCTACTGACAGATACTGACAACTACTGACAGTGACAGCTACTGACTGTCTGTGTGTGTGCATGGCCCTGTTATGCTGCCCTCCCCCGAGGGGTCACTGTCAGGTCATGAACCTTGACCCCAGCTGTGCCTGAGACACCAAAGCCTGTTCCTGTCCTCCTCCTGTTCAGATCTTGTCCCATTCTTCCCTTGCTGCCTGACCACAACATGACAACACCATGATAGGCATGATTCAGACCCCTTCAATTCGCACTTCTCACTAGTTGGTATTCAGACTAACCTTGTGCAGGTGCGTAACGAGCTTGCACGCGTGGTTCCCTTGCGCTCGCTGAATACATTTAATACAACTGTTGAAATCCCTCCCATTTGCTGGCCAACAGATTTACTCGTGGAGTTTTCATTAAATAGGGTTTTCAGTACTTTTATCTAAAGCCATCCCTTTAAATATGGTGTACCTTTAATTCTCTACAGACTCTAATACATGGAGAGAACGGGTCAGAATATCAGGGATTACTGAAATACATGCAAAATACACTCTGATCTTGTTTATTATTTAGGGATAGGAAAGCATTGGAGAGCCTTTATGCACGAAATATATGTGAATAAAAAATACAATGGTTTGATTTTATCGTGAAAGTTGCCATAGGGGAGGCAGGTAGCCTAGTGGTTAGAGTGGAGGGACGGCAGGTAGCCTAGTGGTTAGAGTGTAGGGGGGGCAGGTAGCCTAGTGGTTAGAGTGGAGGGGCGGCAGGTAGCCTAGTGGTTAGAGTGGAGGGGCGGCAGGTAGCCTAGTGGTTAGAGTGGAGGGGAGGCAGGTAGCCTAGTGGTTAGAGTGGAGGGGAGGCAGGTAGCCTAGTGGTTAGAGTGGAGGGGCGGCAGGTAGCCTAGTGGTTAGAGTGGAGGGGCGGCAGGTAGCCTAGTGGTTAGAGTGGAGGGGAGGCAGGTAGCCTAGTGGTTAGAGTGGAGGGGCGGCAGGTAGCCTAGTGGTTAGAGTGGAGGGGAGGCAGGTAGCCTAGTGGTTAGAGTTGGACTAGTAACTGAAAGGTTGCAAGGTCAAATCCCAGAGCTGACAAGGTTAAAAACATGTCGTTCTGCCCCTGAACAAGGAAGTTAACCCACTGTTCTTAGGCCGTCATTGAAAATAAGAATTTGTTCTTAACTGACTTGCCTAGTTAAATAAAGGTTAAATAAAAAAAGTAAAATATTCAATTGTTCAATCTATGAAATATTGGAAGGTGAGAATAGTGTTCAATATGTGTTGACCAGTTGTCCTATGAATCAACCCTGATAATCTACCCTGATAATCAACCCTGATAATCTACCCTGATAATCTACCCTGATAATCTACCTTGATTATCTACCCTGATAATCTACCCTGATAACCCTCCCTAATAACCTACCCTGATAATCTACCCTGATAATCGTCACCTAATAATCTACCCTGATGATCCTCCCTAATAATCTACCCTGACAATCTACCATGATAATCCTCCCTAATAATCTACCCTGATAATCCCCCCTAATAATCCACCCTGATAATCCTCCCTAATTATCTACCCTGATAATCCACCCTGATATCCTACCCTGATATTCTACCCTGATAATCCTCCCTAATATCTACCCTGATAATCTACCCTGATAATCCACCCTAATAATCTACCTTGATAATCTACCCTGATAATCTACCCTGAGAACTACCCTGATGATCTACCCTGATAATCCTCCGTAATAAATTACCCTGTTAATCTACCCTGATTATCCACCATGATTATCTACCCTGATAATCCTCCTTAATAATTTACCCTGAATATCCACCCTGATAATCTACCCTGATTATCTACCCTGATTATCTACCCTGATAATCCTCCCTAATAATCTACCCTGATAATCCACCCTAATAATCTACCCTGATATACTACCCTGATATATTCTACCCTGATAATCTACCCTGATAATCCTCCCTAATCATGGAACTGTGAGGACACCAGTCCAGTCGTCGTGAACCTGGTCTGAGTTCCATAGGGATTCCAATAGGCTACCTGCCCCAAATTATTTCCCAACTTGTAATAGGTTAGCCTAATATGATCCACTATTGCTAGCGATCCTCATGAACAACCATACGAACGTGACAGAGGAAAGAAAGGTCAACTAACAATGCAACGGAATGATGCAAAATGTAAGGAAACTAACACTAAACGTACATTTATAAATTGTTGAGTGTGGAAAAACCCAGCAGCGTTGCAGTTCTTGACACAAACCAGTGTGCCTGGCACCTACTACCATACCCCGTTCAAAGGCACTTAAATCTTTTGTCTTGCCCATTCATCCTCTGAATGGCACACACACACACACAATCCATGTTTCAATTGTCACAAGGCTTAAAAATCCTTCTTCTTTAACCCGTCTCCTCCTCTTCACCTACACTGATTGAAGTGGATTTAACAAGTGACATCAGACTATTTTACTTTCAGTTTCATTCACCTACTTCAAAAAGACTTAAAAAAATATATATTGTTTTTGTTATAGACAAAATCTTTCACAGCAATTCAGATGGTACAATGATTCCCTACAGCTGTTCAGCTATACTCTTACAGGGGCTGATGTAATAAAAGGTTCATTGCAGGGGGTCTGACATTTAACACATATGCAATTATTCTTTCGGGAAGAACTGTTTTAAAAAAGCAACGCACACATACCAATAAAGCGCTTAAAATTAAATGTTGCTAAACGTAATTAGGAAATGAGTCCTTGCGAGCATCACAGAGGGAAACAGAAAGCCAATCCGTGTTCCTGAGAGTCGCAGCTTTCAGAGACGGGGTCACTGTTGCTTAAACCGTTCAAACACTAGACACGAATTCACCGTGCTGTGGACAACCAACGTAGTGTTTGTCATTTTGGCACTGAACGTCAGATTTTGTTCTGAGATTTTTGTTGTTGTTGCAGATCTTGTATTAATGTTCATGATTGATCAAAGAGCCAGTCTAAATTAATAAACGGTCCGGATCTGGCCCGCGGGCCGCCAGTTGCATTTCCCTGCCCGACACTATGCATTCATTGTTTTGTCACATACAATTTAACTGAGATTAGACTGTAGAATGTTAGCAACCAGGAAATGATGTCTAAATTGGCCACTCCCCCAGTCTGTCACTGTTCACTGTGGCGAGATGACCACGCCTCTTAGTGATGCCGATGGAGGAGAGGGAAGGTGCAGTTTTCCCATCTTGACAGAAGATAGTCTTTCGTTGTCAAATACAGTCTGCATTTAATTTTTTTTTTATTTTTTATATATATTGTGAAACACTGTCATTCCGCTACTACTGCAGATACCTGTATATTATGGACATTTTCTGAAATTACAATGCAAACATGTTACATGTAACTGCTTTAAAGTGTGTGTGTGTACTGCCTAAATAAAAGCATCTGCACTCAGTCTCTTTCTTCAGAAGGTTTTTATGCTCCAGGTTTTGTAATGACCTCTGACCTGGCCCTGTCTCCATGGTGATGATATCAGTTTAATGTAGAGTGTAATGACTAGTTAACCTCTGACCTGGCCCTGTCTCCATGGTGATGATGATGATATCAGCACCTTTATATACCTGTGGAAGGGCAGCATTATATACCTGTGGTAGGGCAGCATTATATACCTGTGGTAGGGCAGCATTATATATCTGTGGAAGGGCAGCATTATATACCTGTGGAAGGGCAGCATTATATACCTGTGGTAGGGCAGCATTATATACCTGTGGAAGGGCAGCATTATATACCTGTGGAAGGGCAGCATTATATACCTGTGGAAGGGCAGCATTATATACCTGTGGAAGGGCAGCATTATATACCTGTGGAAGGGCAGCATTATATACCTGTGGTAGGGCAGCATTATATACCTGTGGAAGGGCAGCATTATATACCTGTGGTAGGGCAGCATTATATACCTGTGGAAGGGCAGCATTATATACCTGTGGAAGGGCAGCATTATATACCTGTGGAAGGGCAGCATTATATACCTGTGGAAGGGCAGCATTATATACCTGTGGTAGGGCAGCATTATATACCTGTGGTAGGGCAGCATTATATACCTGTGGAAGGGCAGCATTATATACCTGTGGAAGGGCAGCATTATATACCTGTGGAAGGGCAGCATTATATACCTGTGGAAGGGCAGCATTATATACCTGTGGAAGGGCAGCATTATATACTTGTGGTAGGGCAGCATTATATACCTGTGGAAGGGCAGCATTATATACCTGTGGAAGGGCAGCATTATATACCTGTGGTAGGGCAGCATTATATACCTGTGGAAGGGCAGCATTATATACCTGTGGTAGGGCAGCATTATATACCTGTGGTAGGGCAGCGTTATATACCTGTGGAAGGGCAGCGTTATATACCTGTGGAAGGGCAGCATTATATACCTGTGGTAGGGCAGCATTATATACCTGTGGTAGGGCAGCATTATATACCTGTGGTAGGGCAGCATTATATACCTGTGGAAGGGAAGCATTATATACCTGTGGAAGGGCAGCATTATATACCTGTGGTAGGGCAGCATTATATACCTGTGGTAGGGCAGCATTATATACCTGTGGAAGGGAAGCATTATATACCTGTGGAAGGGCAGCATTATATACCTGTGGAAGGGCAGCATTATATACCTGTGGTAGGGCAGCATTATATACCTGTGGTAGGGCAGCATTATATACCTGTGGTAGGGCAGCATTATATACCTGTGGTAGGGCAGCATTATATACCTGTGGAAGGGCAGCATTATATACCTGTGGTAGGGCAGCATTATATACCTGTGGAAGGGAAGCATTATATACCTGTGGAAGGGCAGCATTATATACCTGTGGAAGGGCAGCATTATATACCTGTGGTAGGGCAGCATTATATACCTGTGGTAGGGCAGCATTATATACCTGTGGTAGGGCAGCATTATATACCTGTGGTAGGGCAGCATTATATACCTGTGGAAGGGCAGCATTATATACCTGTGGTAGGGCAGCATTATATACCTGTGGAAGGGCAGCATTATATACCTGTGGAAGGGCAGCATTATATACCTGTGGTAGGGCAGCATTATATACCTGTGGTAGGGCAGCATTATATACCTGTGGTAGGGCAGCATTATATACCTGTGGAAGGGCAGCATTATATACCTGTGGTAGGGCAGCATTATATACCTGTGGAAGTGCAGCATTATATACCTGTGGAAGGGCAGCATTATATACCTGTGGTAGGGCAGCATTATATACCTGTGGAAGGGCAGCATTATATACCTGTGGAAGGGCAGCATTATATACCTGTGGAAGGGCAGCATTATATACCTGTGGAAGGGCAGCATTATATACCTGTGGAAGGGCAGCATTATATACCTGTGGAAGGGCAGCATTATATACCTGTGGAAGGGCAGCATTATATACCTGTGGAAGGGCAGCATTATATACCTGTGGTAGGGCAGCATTATATACCTGTGGAAGGGCAGCATTATATACCTGTGGAAGGGCAGCATTATATACCTGTGGAAGGGCAGCATTATATACCTGTGGAAGGGCAGCATTATATACCTGTGGAAGGGCAGCATTATATACCTGTGGAAGGGCAGCATTATATACCTGTGGTAGGGCAGCATTATATACCTGTGGAAGGGCAGCATTATATACCTGTGGAAGGGCAGCATTATATACCTGTGGAAGGGCAGCATTATATACCTGTGGTAGGGCAGCATTATATACCTGTGGAAGGGCAGCATTATATACCTGTGGAAGGGCAGCATTATATACCTGTGGAAGGGCAGCATTATATACCTGTGGTAGGGCAGCATTATATACCTGTGGAAGGGCAGCATTATATACCTGTGGAAGGGCAGCATTATATACCTGTGGAAGGGCAGCATTATATACCTGTGGTAGGGCAGCATTATATACCTGTGGAAGGGCAGCATTATATACCTGTGGAAGGGCAGCATTATATACCTGTGGAAGGGCAGCATT
This sequence comes from Salmo salar, assembly GCF_905237065.1. NCBI lineage: Eukaryota > Metazoa > Chordata > Actinopteri > Salmoniformes > Salmonidae > Salmo > Salmo salar. The sequence goes on along the minus strand of NW_025549402.1, from coordinate 71,476 downwards.
ATATACCTGTGGTAGGGCAGCGTTATATACCTGTGGTAGGGCAGCATTATATACCTGTGGAAGGGCAGCATTATATACCTGTGGTAGGGCAGCATTATATACCTGTGGAAGGGCAGCATTATATACCTGTGGTAGGGAAGCATTATATACCTGTGGTAGGGCAGCATTATATACCTGTGGAAGGGCAGCATTATATACCTGTGGAAGGCAGCATTATATACCTGTGGTAGGGCAGCATTATATACCTGTGGAAGGGCAGCATTATATACCTGTGGAAGGGCAGCATTATATACCTGTGGAAGGGCAGCATTATATACCTGTGGAAGGGCAGCATTATATACCTGTGGAAGGGCAGCATTATATACCTGTGGAAGGGCAGCATTATATACCTGTGGAAGGGCAGCATTATATACCTGTGGAAGGGCAGCATTATATACCTGTGGAAGGGCAGCATTATATACCTGTGGTAGGGCAGCATTATATACCTGTGGAAGGGCAGCATTATATACCTGTGGAAGGGCAGCATTATATACCTGTGGAAGGGCAGCATTATATACCTGTGGTAGGGCAGCATTATATACCTGTGGTAGGGCAGCATTATATACCTGTGGTAGGGCAGCATTATATACCTGTGGTAGGGCAGCATTATATACCTGTGGAAGGGCAGCATTATATACCTGTGGAAGGGCAGCATTATATACCTGTGGAAGGGCAGCATTATATACCTGTGGTAGGGCAGCATTATATACCTGTGGTAGGGCAGCATTATATACCTGTGGAAGGGCAGCATTATATACCTGTGGTAGGGCAGCATTATATACCTGTGGTAGGGCAGCATTATATACCTGTGGTAGGGCAGCATTATATACCTGTGGAAGGGCAGCATTATATACCTGTGGTAGGGCAGCATTATATACCTGTGGAAGGGCAGCATTATATACCTGTGGAAGGGCAGCATTATATACCTGTGGTAGGGCAGCATTATATACCTGTGGTAGGGCAGCATTATATACCTGTGGAAGGGCAGCATTATATACCTGTGGAAGGGCAGCATTATATACCTGTGGTAGGGCAGCATTATATACCTGTGGAAGGGCAGCATTATATACCTGTGGTAGGGCAGCATTATATACCTGTGGTAGGGCAGCATTATATACCTGTGGAAGGGCAGCATTATATACCTGTGGTAGGGCAGCATTATATACCTGTGGTAGGGCAGCATTATATACCTGTGGAAGGGCAGCATTATATACCTGTGGAAGGGCAGCGTTATATACCTGTGGTAGGGCAGCATTATATACCTGTGGAAGGGCAGCATTATATACCTGTGGTAGGGCAGCATTATATACCTGTGGTAGGGCAGCATTATATACCTGTGGTAGGGCAGCATTATATACCTGTGGTAGGGCAGCATTATATACCTGTGGAAGGGCAGCATTATATACCTGTGGAAGGGCAGCATTATATACCTGTGGAAGGGCAGCATTATATACCTGTGGAAGGGCAGCATTATATACCTGTGGAAGGGCAGCATTATATACCTGTGGAAGGGCAGCATTATATACCTGTGGTAGGGCAGCATTATATACCTGTGGTAGGGCAGCATTATATACCTGTGGAAGGGCAGCATTATATACCTGTGGAAGGGCAGCATTATATACCTGTGGAAGGGCAGCATTATATACCTGTGGTAGGGCAGCATTATATACCTGTGGAAGGGCAGCATTATATACCTGTGGAAGGGCAGCATTATATACCTGTGGAAGGGCAGCATTATATACCTGTGGAAGGGCAGCATTATATACCTGTGGAAGGGCAGCGTTATATACCTGTGGAAGGGCAGCATTATATACCTGTGGAAGGGCAGCATTATATACCTGTGGAAGGGCAGCATTATATACCTGTGGAAGGGCAGCATTATATACCTGTGGAAGGGCAGCGTTATATACCTGTGGAAGGGCAGCATTATATACCTGTGGAAGGGCAGCATTATATACCTGTGGTAGGGCAGCATTATATACCTGTGGAAGGGCAGCATTATATACCTGTGGAAGGGCAGCATTATATACCTGTGGTAGGGCAGCATTATATACCTGTGGAAGGGCAGCATTATATACCTGTGGAAGGGCAGCATTATATACCTGTGGAAGGGCAGCATTATATACCTGTGGAAGGGCAGCATTATATACCTGTGGAAGGGCAGCATTATATACCTGTGGAAGGGCAGCATTATATACCTGTGGAAGGGCAGCATTATATACCTGTGGAAGGGCAGCATTATATACCTGTGGTAGGGCAGCATTATATACCTGTGGAAGGGCAGCATTATATACCTGTGGAAGGGAAGCATTATATACCTGTGGTAGGGCAGCATTATATACCTGTGGTAGGGCAGCATTATATACCTGTGGAAGGGCAGCATTATATACCTGTGGTAGGGCAGCATTATATACCTGTGGTAGGGCAGCATTATATACCTGTGGAAGGGCAGCATTATATACCTGTGGAAGGGCAGCATTATATACCTGTGGTAGGGCAGCATTATATACCTGTGGAAGGGCAGCGTTATATACCTGTGGAAGGGCAGCATTATATACCTGTGGTAGGGCAGCATTATATACCTGTGGTAGGGCAGCATTATATACCTGTGGTAGGGCAGCATTATATACCTGTGGAAGGGCAGCATTATATACCTGTGGAAGGGCAGCATTATATACCTGTGGTAGGGCAGCATTATATACCTGTGGTAGGGCAGCATTATATACCTGTGGAAGGGCAGCATTATATACCTGTGGAAGGGCACCTTTATATACCTGTGGTAGGGCAGCATTATATACCTGTGGTAGGGCAGCATTATATACCTGTGGAAGGGCAGCATTATATACCTGTGGAAGGGCAGCATTATATACCTGTGGAAGGGCAGCGTTATATACCTGTGGTAGGGCAGCATTATATACCTGTGGAAGGGCAGCATTATATACCTGTGGAAGGGCAGCGTTATATACCTGTGGAAGGGCAGCATTATATACCTGTGGTAGGGCAGCATTATATACCTGTGGTAGGGCAGCATTATATACCTGTGGAAGGGCAGCATTATATACCTGTGGTAGGGCAGCATTATATACCTGTGGAAGGGCAGCATTATATACCTGTGGTAGGGCAGCATTATATACCTGTGGTAGGGCAGCATTATATACCTGTGGAAGGGCAGCATTATATACCTGTGGTAGGGCAGCATTATATACCTGTGGAAGGGCAGCATTATATACCTGTGGAAGGGCAGCATTATATACCTGTGGTAGGGCAGCATTATATACCTGTGGTAGGGCAGCATTATATACCTGTGGAAGGGCAGCATTATATACCTGTGGAAGGGCAGCATTATATACCTGTGGAAGGGCAGCATTATATACCTGTGGTAGGGCAGCATTATATACCTGTGGTAGGGCAGCATTATATACCTGTGGTAGGGCAGCATTATATACCTGTGGAAGGGCAGCATTATATACCTGTGGAAGGGCAGCATTATATACCTGTGGTAGGGCAGCATTATATACCTGTGGTAGGGCAGCATTATATACCTGTGGAAGGGCAGCATTATATACCTGTGGAAGGGCAGCATTATATACCTGTGGAAGGGCAGCATTATATACCTGTGGAAGGGCAGCGTTATATACCTGTGGTAGGGCAGCATTATATACCTGTGGTAGGGCAGCATTATATACCTGTGGAAGGGCAGCATTATATACCTGTGGAAGGGCAGCATTATATACCTGTGGAAGGGCAGCATTATATACCTGTGGAAGGGCAGCGTTATATACCTGTGGAAGGGCAGCATTATATACCTGTGGAAGGGCAGCATTATATACCTGTGGAAGGGCAGCATTATATACCTGTGGAAGGGCAGCATTATATACCTGTGGAAGGGCAGCATTATATACCTGTGGAAGGGCAGCGTTATATACCTGTGGAAGGGCAGCATTATATACCTGTGGAAGGGCAGCATTATATACCTGTGGTAGGGCAGCATTATATACCTGTGGAAGGGCAGCATTATATACCTGTGGAAGGGCAGCATTATATACCTGTGGTAGGGCAGCATTATATACCTGTGGAAGGGCAGCATTATATACCTGTGGAAGGGCAGCATTATATACCTGTGGAAGGGCAGCATTATATACCTGTGGAAGGGCAGCATTATATACCTGTGGAAGGGCAGCATTATATACCTGTGGAAGGGCAGCATTATATACCTGTGGAAGGGCAGCATTATATACCTGTGGAAGGGCAGCATTATATACCTGTGGTAGGGCAGCATTATATACCTGTGGAAGGGCAGCATTATATACCTGTGGAAGGGAGCATTATATACCTGTGGTAGGGCAGCATTATATACCTGTGGTAGGGCAGCATTATATACCTGTGGAAGGGCAGCATTATATACCTGTGGTAGGGCAGCATTATATACCTGTGGTAGGGCAGCATTATATACCTGTGGAAGGGCAGCATTATATACCTGTGGAAGGGCAGCATTATATACCTGTGGTAGGGCAGCATTATATACCTGTGGAAGGGCAGCGTTATATACCTGTGGAAGGGCAGCATTATATACCTGTGGTAGGGCAGCATTATATACCTGTGGTAGGGCAGCATTATATACCTGTGGTAGGGCAGCATTATATACCTGTGGAAGGGCAGCATTATATACCTGTGGAAGGGCAGCATTATATACCTGTGGTAGGGCAGCATTATATACCTGTGGTAGGGCAGCATTATATACCTGTGGAAGGGCAGCATTATATACCTGTGGAAGGGCACCTTTATATACCTGTGGTAGGGCAGCATTATATACCTGTGGTAGGGCAGCATTATATACCTGTGGAAGGGCAGCATTATATACCTGTGGAAGGGCAGCATTATATACCTGTGGAAGGGCAGCGTTATATACCTGTGGTAGGGCAGCATTATATACCTGTGGAAGGGCAGCATTATATACCTGTGGAAGGGCAGCGTTATATACCTGTGGAAGGGCAGCATTATATACCTGTGGTAGGGCAGCATTATATACCTGTGGTAGGGCAGCATTATATACCTGTGGAAGGGCAGCATTATATACCTGTGGTAGGGCAGCATTATATACCTGTGGAAGGGCAGCATTATATACCTGTGGTAGGGCAGCATTATATACCTGTGGTAGGGCAGCATTATATACCTGTGGAAGGGCAGCATTATATACCTGTGGTAGGGCAGCATTATATACCTGTGGAAGGGCAGCATTATATACCTGTGGAAGGGCAGCATTATATACCTGTGGTAGGGCAGCATTATATACCTGTGGTAGGGCAGCATTATATACCTGTGGAAGGGCAGCATTATATACCTGTGGAAGGGCAGCATTATATACCTGTGGAAGGGCAGCATTATATACCTGTGGTAGGGCAGCATTATATACCTGTGGTAGGGCAGCATTATATACCTGTGGTAGGGCAGCATTATATACCTGTGGAAGGGCAGCATTATATACCTGTGGAAGGGCAGCATTATATACCTGTGGTAGGGCAGCATTATATACCTGTGGTAGGGCAGCATTATATACCTGTGGAAGGGCAGCATTATATACCTGTGGAAGGGCAGCATTATATACCTGTGGAAGGGCAGCATTATATACCTGTGGTAGGGCAGCATTATATACCTGTGGTAGGGCAGCATTATATACCTGTGGAAGGGCAGCATTATATACCTGTGGAAGGGCAGCGTTATATACCTGTGGAAGGGCAGCTTTATATACCTGTGGAAGGGCAGCATTATATACCTGTGGAAGGGCAGCATTATATACCTGTGGAAGGGCAGCATTATATACCTGTGGAAGGGCAGCATTATATACCTGTGGAAGGGCAGCTTTATATACCTGTGGAAGGGCAGCATTATATACCTGTGGAAGGGCAGCATTATATACCTGTGGTAGGGCAGCATTATATACCTGTGGAAGGGCAGCATTATATACCTGTGGAAGGGCAGCATTATATACCTGTGGAAGGGCAGCATTATATACCTGTGGAAGGGCAGCATTATATACCTGTGGTAGGGCAGCATTATATATCTGTGGAAGGGCAGCGTTATATACCTTTGGAAGGGCAGCATTATATACCTGTGGAAGGGCAGCATTATATACCTGTGGAAGGGCAGCATTATATACCTGTGGAAGGGCAGCATTATATACCTGTGGAAGGGCAGCATTATATACCTGTGGAAGGGCAGCATTATATACCTGTGGTAGGGCAGCATTATATACCTGTGGTAGGGCAGCATTATATACCTGTGGTAGGGCATTCCGTGGGGGGCAGCATTATATACCTGTGGAAGGGCAGCATTATATACCTGTGGAAGGGCAGCATTATATACCTGTGGAAGGGCAGCTTTATATACCTGTGGAAGGGCAGCATTATATACCTGTGGAAGGGCAGCATTATATACCTGTGGTAGGGCAGCATTATATACCTGTGGAAGGGCAGCATTATATACCTGTGGTAGGGCAGCATTATATACCTGTGGTAGGGCAGCATTATATACCTGTGGAAGGGCAGCATTATATACCTGTGGAAGGGCACCTTTATATACCTGTGGAAGGGCAGCATTATATACCTGTGGAAGGGCAGCATTATATACCTGTGGAAGGGCAGCATTATATACCTGTGGTAGGGCAGCATTATATACCTGTGGAAGGGCAGCGTTATATACCTGTGGTAGGGCAGCATTATATACCTGTGGTAGGGAAGCATTATATACCTGTGGAAGGGCAGCGTTATATACCTGTGGAAGGGCAGCGTTATATACCTGTGGAAGGGCAGCATTATATACCTGTGGAAGGGCAGCATTATATACCTGTGGAAGGGCAGAATTATATACCTGTGGTAGGGCAGCATTATATACCTGTGGTAGGGCAGCATTATATACCTGTGGAAGGGCAGCATTATATACCTGTGGAAGGGCAGCATTATATACCTGTGGAAGGGCAGCATTATATACCTGTGGAAGGGCAGCATTATATACCTGTGGAAGGGCAGCGTTATATACCTGTGGAAGGGCAGCATTATATACCTGTGGAAGGGCAGCGTTATATACCTGTGGTAGGGCAGCATTATATACCTGTGGTAGGGCAGCATTATATACCTGTGGAAGGGCAGCGTTATATACCTGTGGTAGGGCAGCATTATATACCTGTGGAAGGGCAGCATTATATACCTGTGGAAGGGCAGCATTATATACCTGTGGTAGGGCAGCATTATATACCTGTGGAAGGGCAGCATTATATACCTGTGGAAGGGCAGCATTATATACCTGTGGAAGGGCAGCGTTATATACCTGTGGAAGGGCAGCATTATATACCTGTGGTAGGGCAGCATTATATACCTGTGGAAGGGCAGCATTATATACCTGTGGAAGGGCAGCATTATATACCTGTGGAAGGGCAGCATTATATACCTGTGGAAGGGCAGCATTATATACCTGTGGAAGGGCAGCATTATATACCTGTGGAAGGGCAGCATTATATACCTGTGGTAGGGCAGCATTATATACCTGTGGTAGGGCAGCATTATATACCTGTGGAAGGGCAGCATTATATACCTGTGGAAGGGCAGCATTATATACCTGTGGAAGGGAAGCATTATATACCTGTGGAAGGGCAGCGTTATATACCTGTGGTAGGGCAGCATTATATACCTGTGGTAGGGCAGCATTATATACCTGTGGAAGGGCAGCATTATATACCTGTGGAAGGGCAGCGTTATATACCTGTGGAAGGGCAGCATTATATACCTGTGGAAGGGCAGCATTATATACCTGTGGTAGGGCAGCATTATATACCTGTGGTAGGGCAGCATTATATACCTGTGGTAGGGCAGCATTATATACCTGTGGAAGGGCAGCATTATATACCTGTGGAAGGGCAGCATTATATACCTGTGGTAGGGCAGCATTATATACCTGTGGTAGGGCAGCATTATATACCTGTGGAAGGGCAGCATTATATACCTGTGGAAGGGCAGCATTATATACCTGTGGAAGGGCAGCATTATATACCTGTGGAAGGGCAGCATTATATACCTGTGGAAGGGCAGCGTTATATACCTGTGGAAGGGCAGCGTTATATACCTGTGGTAGGGAAGCATTATATACCTGTGGTAGGGCAGCATTATATACCTGTGGAAGGGCAGCATTATATACCTGTGGAAGGGCAGCATTATATACCTGTGGTAGGGCAGCATTATATACCTGTGGTAGGGCAGCATTATATACCTGTGGTAGGGCAGCATTATATACCTGTGGTAGGGCAGCATTATATACCTGTGGAAGGGCAGCATTATATACCTGTGGTAGGGAAGCATTATATACCTGTGGAAGGGCAGCATTATATACCTGTGGAAGGGCAGCGTTATATACCTGTGGAAGGGCAGCATTATATACCTGTGGAAGGGCAGCATTATATACCTGTGGAAGGGCAGCGTTATATACCTGTGGAAGGGAAGCATTATATACCTGTGGAAGGGCAGCATTATATACCTGTGGAAGGGCAGCGTTATATACCTGTGGAAGGGCAGCATTATATACCTGTGGAAGGGCAGCATTATATACCTGTGGTAGGGCAGCGTTATATACCTGTGGAAGGGCAGCGTTATATACCTGTGGAAGGGCAGCGTTATATACCTGTGGAAGGGCAGCGTTATATACCTGTGGTAGGGCAGCATTATATACCTGTGGTAGGGCAGCATTATATACCTGTGGTAGGGCAGCATTATATACCTGTGGTAGGGCAGCATTATATACCTGTGGAAGGGCAGCGTTATATACCTGTGGTAGGGCAGCATTATATACCTGTGGAAGGGCAGCATTATATACCTGTGGTAGGGCAGCATTATATACCTGTGGTAGGGCAGCATTATATACCTGTGGTAGGGCAGCATTATATACCTGTGGAAGGGCAGCATTATATACCTGTGGTAGGGCAGCATTATATACCTGTGGAAGGGCAGCATTATATACCTGTGGAAGGGCAGCATTATATACCTGTGGAAGGGCAGCGTTATATACCTGTGGAAGGGCAGCATTATATACCTGTGGAAGGGCAGCATTATATACCTGTGGAAGGGAAGCATTATATACCTGTGGTAGGGCAGCATTATATACCTGTGGTAGGGCAGCATTATATACCTGTGGAAGGGCAGCATTATATACCTGTGGAAGGGCAGCATTATATACCTGTGGTAGGGCAGCATTATATACCTGTGGAAGGGCAGCATTATATACCTGTGGAAGGGCAGCATTATATACCTGTGGTAGGGCAGCATTATATACCTGTGGAAGGGCAGCATTATATACCTGTGGAAGGGAAGCGTTATATACCTGTGGAAGGGCAGCATTATATACCTGTGGAAGGGCAGCATTATATACCTGTGGAAGGGCAGCATTATATACCTGTGGAAGGGCAGCGTTATATACCTGTGGTAGGGCAGCATTATATACCTGTGGTAGGGCAGCATTATATACCTGTGGAAGGGCAGCATTATATACCTGTGGAAGGGCAGCATTATATACCTGTGGAAGGGCAGCATTATATACCTGTGGTAGGGCAGCATTATATACCTGTGGAAGGGCAGCATTATATACCTGTGGAAGGGCAGCGTTATATACCTGTGGAAGGGAAGCATTATATACCTGTGGTAGGGCAGCATTATATACCTGTGGAAGGGCAGCATTATATACCTGTGGAAGGGCAGCATTATATACCTGTGGAAGGGCAGCATTATATACCTGTGGTAGGGCAGCATTATATACCTGTGGTAGGGCAGCATTATATACCTGTGGTAGGGCAGCATTATATACCTGTGGTAGGGCAGCATTATATACCTGTGGAAGGGCAGCTTTATATACCTGTGGAAGGGCAGCATTATATACCTGTGGTAGGGCAGCATTATATACCTGTGGTAGGGCAGCATTATATACCTGTGGAAGGGCAGCATTATATACCTGTGGAAGGGCAGCATTATATACCTGTGGAAGGGCAGCGTTATATACCTGTGGAAGGGCAGCTTTATATACCTGTGGTAGGGCAGCATTATATACCTGTGGAAGGGCAGCATTATATACCTGTGGAAGGGCAGCATTATATACCTGTGGAAGGGCAGCATTATATACCTGTGGTAGGGCAGCATTATATACCTGTGGAAGGGCAGCATTATATACCTGTGGTAGGGCAGCATTATATACCTGTGGAAGGGCAGCATTATATACCTGTGGAAGGGCAGCATTATATACCTGTGGTAGGGCAGCGTTATATACCTGTGGAAGGGCAGCGTTATATACCTGTGGAAGGGCAGCATTATATACCTGTGGAAGGGCAGCATTATATACCTGTGGAAGGGCAGCCTTATATACCTGTGGAAGGGCAGCATTATACACCTGTGGTAGGGCAGCATTATATACCTGTGGAAGGGCAGCATTATATACCTGTGGTAGGGCAGCATTATATACCTGTGGAAGGGCAGCATTATATACCTGTGGTAGGGCAGCATTATATACCTGTGGAAGGGCAGCATTATATACCTGTGGTAGGGCAGCATTATATACCTGTGGTAGGGCAGCATTATATACCTGTGGAAGGGCAGCATTATATACCTGTGGTAGGGCAGCTTATATACCTGTGGTAGGGCAGCATTATATACCTGTGGAAGGGCAGCATTATATACCTGTGGAAGGGCAGCGTTATATACCTGTGGAAGGGCAGCATTATATACCTGTGGAAGGGCAGCATTATATACCTGTGGAAGGGCAGCGTTATATACCTGTGGAAGGGCAGCATTATATACCTGTGGAAGGGCAGCATTATATACCTGTGGTAGGGCAGCATTATATACCTGTGGAAGGGCAGCATTATATACCTGTGGAAGGGCAGCCTTATATACCTGTGGAAGGGCAGCATTATATACCTGTGGTAGGGCAGCATTATATACCTGTGGAAGGGCAGCATTATATACCTGTGGTAGGGCAGCATTATATACCTGTGGAAGGGCAGCATTATATACCTGTGGTAGGGCAGCATTATATACCTGTGGAAGGGCAGCATTATATACCTGTGGTAGGGCAGCATTATATACCTGTGGTAGGGCAGCATTATATACCTGTGGAAGGGCAGCATTATATACCTGTGGTAGGGCAGCGTTATATACCTGTGGTAGGGCAGCATTATATACCTGTGGAAGGGCAGCATTATATACCTGTGGAAGGGAAGCGTTATATACCTGTGGAAGGGCAGCATTATATACCTGTGGAAGGGCAGCATTATATACCTGTGGAAGGGCAGCGTTATATACCTGTGGAAGGGCAGCATTATATACCTGTGGAAGGGCAGCATTATATACCTGTGGTAGGGCAGCATTATATACCTGTGGAAGGGCAGCATTATATACCTGTGGAAGGGCAGCATTATATACCTGTGGTAGGGCAGCATTATATACCTGTGGAAGGGCAGCGTTATATACCTGTGGAAGGGCAGCGTTATATACCTGTGGAAGGGCAGCGTTATATACCTGTGGTAAGGCAGCATTATATACCTGTGGAAGGGCAGCATTATATACCTGTGGTAGGGCAGCATTATATACCTGTGGTAGGGCAGCATTATATACCTGTGGTAGGGCAGCATTATATACCTGTGGAAGGGCAGCATTATATACCTGTGGAAGGGCAGCATTATATACCTGTGGAAGGGCAGCATTATATACCTGTGGAAGGGCAGCATTATATACCTGTGGTAGGGCAGCATTATATACCTGTGGTAGGGCAGCATTATATACCTGTGGAAGGGCAGCATTATATACCTGTGGTAGGGCAGCATTATATACCTGTGGAAGGGCAGCATTATATACCTGTGGAAGGGCAGCATTATATACCTGTGGAAGGGCAGCATTATATACCTGTGGAAGGGCAGCATTATATACCTGTGGAAGGGCAGCGTTATATACCTGTGGAAGGGAAGCATTATATACCTGTGGAAGGGCAGCATTATATACCTGTGGTAGGGCAGCATTATATACCTGTGGAAGGGCAGCATTATATACCTGTGGAAGGGCAGCTTTATATACCTGTGGAAGGGCAGCATTATATACCTGTGGAAGGGCAGCATTATATACCTGTGGAAGGGCAGCATTATATACCTGTGGAAGGGCAGCATTATATACCTGTGGAAGGGCAGCTTTATATACCTGTGGAAGGGCAGCATTATATACCTGTGGTAGGGCAGCATTATATACCTGTGGTAGGGCAGCATTATATACCTGTGGAAGGGCAGCATTATATACCTGTGGTAGGGCAGCATTATATACCTGTGGAAGGGCAGCATTATATACCTGTGGTAGGGCAGCATTATATACCTGTGGTAGGGCAGCATTATATACCTGTGGAAGGGCAGCATTATATACCTGTGGTAGGGCAGCATTATATACCTGTGGTAGGGCAGCATTATATACCTGTGGAAGGGCAGCATTATATACCTGTGGTAGGGCAGCATTATATACCTGTGGTAGGGCAGCATTATATACCTGTGGAAGGGCAGCATTATATACCTGTGGAAGGGCAGCATTATATACCTGTGGTAGGGCAGCATTATATACCTGTGGTAGGGCAGCATTATATACCTGTGGTAGGGCAGCATTATATACCTGTGGAAGGGCAGCGTTATATACCTGTGGTAGGGCAGCATTATATACCTGTGGAAGGGCAGCATTATATACCTGTGGAAGGGCAGCATTATATACCTGTGGTAGGGCAGCATTATATACCTGTGGAAGGGCAGCATTATATACCTGTGGAAGGGCAGCATTATATACCTGTGGAAGGGCAGCGTTATATACCTGTGGAAGGGCAGCATTATATACCTGTGGTAGGGCAGCATTATATACCTGTGGAAGGGCAGCATTATATACCTGTGGAAGGGCAGCATTATATACCTGTGGAAGGGCAGCATTATATACCTGTGGAAGGGCAGCATTATATACCTGTGGAAGGGCAGCATTATATACCTGTGGAAGGGCAGCATTATATACCTGTGGTAGGGCAGCATTATATACCTGTGGTAGGGCAGCATTATATACCTGTGGTAGGGCAGCATTATATACCTGTGGTAGGGCAGCATTATATACCTGTGGAAGGGCAGCATTATATACCTGTGGAAGGGCAGCATTATATACCTGTGGAAGGGAAGCATTATATACCTGTGGAAGGGCAGCGTTATATACCTGTGGTAGGGCAGCATTATATACCTGTGGTAGGGCAGCATTATATACCTGTGGAAGGGCAGCATTATATACCTGTGGAAGGGCAGCGTTATATACCTGTGGAAGGGCAGCATTATATACCTGTGGAAGGGCAGCATTATATACCTGTGGTAGGGCAGCATTATATACCTGTGGTAGGGCAGCATTATATACCTGTGGTAGGGCAGCATTATATACCTGTGGTAGGGCAGCATTATATACCTGTGGAAGGGCAGCGTTATATACCTGTGGTAGGGCAGCATTATATACCTGTGGAAGGGCAGCATTATATACCTGTGGTAGGGCAGCATTATATACCTGTGGTAGGGCAGCATTATATACCTGTGGTAGGGCAGCATTATATACCTGTGGAAGGGCAGCATTATATACCTGTGGTAGGGCGGCATTATATACCTGTGGAAGGGCAGCATTATATACCTGTGGAAGGGCAGCATTATATACCTGTGGAAGGGGCAGCGTTATATACCTGTGGAAGGGCAGCATTATATACCTGTGGTAGGGCAGCATTATATACCTGTGGTAGGGCAGCATTATATACCTGTGGTAGGGCAGCATTATATACCTGTGGAAGGGCAGCATTATATACCTGTGGTAGGGCAGCATTATATACCTGTGGTAGGGCAGCATTATATACCTGTGGAAGGGCAGCATTATATACCTGTGGAAGGGCAGCATTATATACCTGTGGAAGGGCAGCATTATATACCTGTGGAAGGGCAGCATTATATACCTGTGGAAGGGCAGCATTATATACCTGTGGAAGGGCAGCATTATATACCTGTGGAAGGGCAGCGTTATATACCTGTGGAAGGGCAGCATTATATACCTGTGGAAGGGCAGCATTATATACCTGTGGTAGGGCAGCATTATATACCTGTGGTAGGGCAGCATTATATACCTGTGGAAGGGCAGCATTATATACCTGTGGAAGGGCAGCATTATATACCTGTGGAAGGGCAGCATTATATACCTGTGGTAGGGCAGCATTATATACCTGTGGAAGGGCAGCATTATATACCTGTGGAAGGGCAGCATTATATACCTGTGGAAGGGCAGCATTATATACCTGTGGTAGGGCAGCATTATATACCTGTGGAAGGGCAGCATTATATACCTGTGGAAGGGCAGCGTTATATACCTGTGGAAGGGAAGCATTATATACCTGTGGTAGGGCAGCATTATATACCTGTGGAAGGGCAGCATTATATACCTGTGGAAGGGCAGCATTATATACCTGTGGAAGGGCAGCATTATATACCTGTGGTAGGGCAGCATTATATACCTGTGGTAGGGCAGCATTATATACCTGTGGTAGGGCAGCATTATATACCTGTGGTAGGGCAGCATTATATACCTGTGGAAGGGCAGCTTTATATACCTGTGGAAGGGCAGCATTATATACCTGTGGTAGGGCAGCATTATATACCTGTGGTAGGGCAGCATTATATACCTGTGGAAGGGCAGCATTATATACCTGTGGAAGGGCAGCATTATATACCTGTGGAAGGGCAGCGTTATATACCTGTGGAAGGGCAGCTTTATATACCTGTGGAAGGGCAGCATTATATACCTGTGGAAGGGCAGCATTATATACCTGTGGTAGGGCAGCATTATATACCTGTGGTAGGGCAGCATTATATACCTGTGGAAGGGCAGCTTTATATACCTGTGGAAGGGCAGCATTATATACCTGTGGTAGGGCAGCATTATATACCTGTGGTAGGGCAGCATTATATACCTGTGGAAGGGCAGCATTATATACCTGTGGAAGGGCAGCATTATATACCTGTGGAAGGGCAGCGTTATATACCTGTGGAAGGGCAGCTTTATATACCTGTGGTAGGGCAGCATTATATACCTGTGGAAGGGCAGCATTATATACCTGTGGAAGGGCAGCATTATATACCTGTGGAAGGGCAGCATTATATACCTGTGGAAGGGCAGCATTATATACCTGTGGAAGGGCAGCATTATATACCTGTGGAAGGGCAGCATTATATACCTGTGGTAGGGCAGCATTATATACCTGTGGTAGGGCAGCGTTATATACCTGTGGAAGGGCAGCGTTATATACCTGTGGAAGGGCAGCATTATATACCTGTGGAAGGGCAGCATTATATACCTGTGGAAGGGCAGCCTTATATACCTGTGGAAGGGCAGCATTATATACCTGTGGTAGGGCAGCATTATATACCTGTGGAAGGGCAGCATTATATACCTGTGGTAGGGCAGCATTATATACCTGTGGAAGGGCAGCATTATATACCTGTGGTAGGGCAGCATTATATACCTGTGGAAGGGCAGCATTATATACCTGTGGTAGGGCAGCATTATATACCTGTGGTAGGGCAGCATTATATACCTGTGGTAGGGCAGCATTATATACCTGTGGAAGGGCAGCGTTATATACCTGTGGTAGGGCAGCATTATATACCTGTGGAAGGGCAGCATTATATACCTGTGGAAGGGCAGCATTATATACCTGTGGTAGGGCAGCATTATATACCTGTGGAAGGGCAGCATTATATACCTGTGGAAGGGCAGCATTATATACCTGTGGAAGGGCAGCGTTATATACCTGTGGAAGGGCAGCATTATATACCTGTGGTAGGGCAGCATTATATACCTGTGGAAGGGCAGCATTATATACCTGTGGAAGGGCAGCATTATATACCTGTGGAAGGGCAGCATTATATACCTGTGGAAGGGCAGCATTATATACCTGTGGAAGGGCAGCATTATATACCTGTGGAAGGGCAGCATTATATACCTGTGGTAGGGCAGCATTATATACCTGTGGTAGGGCAGCATTATATACCTGTGGTAGGGCAGCATTATATACCTGTGGTAGGGCAGCATTATATACCTGTGGAAGGGCAGCATTATATACCTGTGGAAGGGCAGCATTATATACCTGTGGAAGGGAAGCATTATATACCTGTGGAAGGGCAGCGTTATATACCTGTGGTAGGGCAGCATTATATACCTGTGGTAGGGCAGCATTATATACCTGTGGAAGGGCAGCATTATATACCTGTGGAAGGGCAGCGTTATATACCTGTGGAAGGGCAGCATTATATACCTGTGGAAGGGCAGCATTATATACCTGTGGTAGGGCAGCATTATATACCTGTGGTAGGGCAGCATTATATACCTGTGGTAGGGCAGCATTATATACCTGTGGTAGGGCAGCATTATATACCTGTGGAAGGGCAGCGTTATATACCTGTGGTAGGGCAGCATTATATACCTGTGGAAGGGCAGCATTATATACCTGTGGTAGGGCAGCATTATATACCTGTGGTAGGGCAGCATTATATACCTGTGGTAGGGCAGCATTATATACCTGTGGAAGGGCAGCATTATATACCTGTGGTAGGGCAGCATTATATACCTGTGGAAGGGCAGCATTATATACCTGTGGAAGGGCAGCATTATATACCTGTGGAAGGGCAGCGTTATATACCTGTGGAAGGGCAGCATTATATACCTGTGGTAGGGCAGCATTATATACCTGTGGTAGGGCAGCATTATATACCTGTGGTAGGGCAGCATTATATACCTGTGGAAGGGCAGCATTATATACCTGTGGTAGGGCAGCATTATATACCTGTGGTAGGGCAGCATTATATACCTGTGGAAGGGCAGCATTATATACCTGTGGAAGGGCAGCATTATATACCTGTGGAAGGGCAGCATTATATACCTGTGGAAGGGCAGCATTATATACCTGTGGAAGGGCAGCATTATATACCTGTGGAAGGGCAGCATTATATACCTGTGGAAGGGCAGCGTTATATACCTGTGGAAGGGCAGCATTATATACCTGTGGAAGGGCAGCATTATATACCTGTGGTAGGGCAGCATTATATACCTGTGGTAGGGCAGCATTATATACCTGTGGAAGGGCAGCATTATATACCTGTGGAAGGGCAGCATTATATACCTGTGGAAGGGCAGCATTATATACCTGTGGTAGGGCAGCATTATATACCTGTGGAAGGGCAGCATTATATACCTGTGGAAGGGCAGCATTATATACCTGTGGAAGGGCAGCATTATATACCTGTGGTAGGGCAGCATTATATACCTGTGGAAGGGCAGCATTATATACCTGTGGAAGGGCAGCGTTATATACCTGTGGAAGGGAAGCATTATATACCTGTGGTAGGGCAGCATTATATACCTGTGGAAGGGCAGCATTATATACCTGTGGAAGGGCAGCATTATATACCTGTGGAAGGGCAGCATTATATACCTGTGGTAGGGCAGCATTATATACCTGTGGTAGGGCAGCATTATATACCTGTGGTAGGGCAGCATTATATACCTGTGGTAGGGCAGCATTATATACCTGTGGAAGGGCAGCTTTATATACCTGTGGAAGGGCAGCATTATATACCTGTGGTAGGGCAGCATTATATACCTGTGGTAGGGCAGCATTATATACCTGTGGAAGGGCAGCATTATATACCTGTGGAAGGGCAGCATTATATACCTGTGGAAGGGCAGCGTTATATACCTGTGGAAGGGCAGCTTTATATACCTGTGGAAGGGCAGCATTATATACCTGTGGAAGGGCAGCATTATATACCTGTGGTAGGGCAGCATTATATACCTGTGGTAGGGCAGCATTATATACCTGTGGAAGGGCAGCTTTATATACCTGTGGAAGGGCAGCATTATATACCTGTGGTAGGGCAGCATTATATACCTGTGGTAGGGCAGCATTATATACCTGTGGAAGGGCAGCATTATATACCTGTGGAAGGGCAGCATTATATACCTGTGGAAGGGCAGCGTTATATACCTGTGGAAGGGCAGCTTTATATACCTGTGGTAGGGCAGCATTATATACCTGTGGAAGGGCAGCATTATATACCTGTGGAAGGGCAGCATTATATACCTGTGGAAGGGCAGCATTATATACCTGTGGAAGGGCAGCATTATATACCTGTGGAAGGGCAGCATTATATACCTGTGGAAGGGCAGCATTATATACCTGTGGTAGGGCAGCATTATATACCTGTGGTAGGGCAGCGTTATATACCTGTGGAAGGGCAGCGTTATATACCTGTGGAAGGGCAGCATTATATACCTGTGGAAGGGCAGCATTATATACCTGTGGAAGGGCAGCCTTATATACCTGTGGAAGGGCAGCATTATATACCTGTGGTAGGGCAGCATTATATACCTGTGGAAGGGCAGCATTATATACCTGTGGTAGGGCAGCATTATATACCTGTGGAAGGGCAGCATTATATACCTGTGGTAGGGCAGCATTATATACCTGTGGAAGGGCAGCATTATATACCTGTGGTAGGGCAGCATTATATACCTGTGGTAGGGCAGCATTATATACCTGTGGAAGGGCAGCATTATATACCTGTGGTAGGGCAGCGTTATATACCTGTGGTAGGGCAGCATTATATACCTGTGGAAGGGCAGCATTATATACCTGTGGTAGGGCAGCATTATATACCTGTGGAAGGGCAGCATTATATACCTGTGGTAGGGCAGCATTATATACCTGTGGAAGGGCAGCATTATATACCTGTGGAAGGGCAGCGTTATATACCTGTGGAAGGGCAGCATTATATACCTGTGGAAGGGCAGCATTATATACCTGTGGAAGGGCAGCATTATATACCTGTGGAAGGGCAGCATTATATACCTGTGGTAGGGCAGCGTTATATACCTGTGGAAGGGCAGCGTTATATACCTGTGGAAGGGCAGCGTTATATACCTGTGGTAGGGCAGCGTTATATACCTGTGGAAGGGCAGCATTATATACCTGTGGTAGGGCAGCATTATATACCTGTGGTAGGGCAGCATTATATACCTGTGGTAGGGCAGCATTATATACCTGTGGAAGGGCAGCATTATATACCTGTGGAAGGGCAGCATTATATACCTGTGGAAGGGCAGCATTATATACCTGTGGAAGGGCAGCATTATATACCTGTGGAAGGGCAGCATTATATACCTGTGGAAGGGCAGCATTATATACCTGTGGAAGGGCAGCATTATATACCTGTGGTAGGGCAGCATTATATACCTGTGGTAGGGCAGCATTATATACCTGTGGTAGGGCAGCATTATATACCTGTGGTAGGGCAGCATTATATACCTGTGGTAGGGCAGCATTATATACCTGTGGTAGGGCAGCATTATATACCTGTGGAAGGGCAGCATTATATACCTGTGGTAGGGCAGCATTATATACCTGTGGTAGGGCAGCATTATATACCTGTGGAAGGGCAGCATTATATACCTGTGGAAGGGCAGCATTATATACCTGTGGAAGGGCAGCATTATATACCTGTGGTAGGGCAGCATTATATACCTGTGGTAGGGCAGCATTATATACCTGTGGTAGGGCAGCATTATATACCTGTGGTAGGGCAGCATTATATACCTGTGGAAGGGCAGCATTATATACCTGTGGTAGGGCAGCGTTATATACCTGTGGAAGGGCAGCGTTATATACCTGTGGAAGGGCAGCATTATATACCTGTGGAAGGGCAGCATTATATACCTGTGGTAGGGCAGCATTATATACCTGTGGAAGGGCAGCATTATATACCTGTGGAAGGGCAGCATTATATACCTGTGGTAGGGCAGCATTATATACCTGTGGTAGGGCAGCATTATATACCTGTGGAAGGGCAGCATTATATACCTGTGGAAGGGCAGCATTATATACCTGTGGAAGGGCAGCGTTATATACCTGTGGAAGGGCAGCATTATATACCTGTGGTAGGGCAGCATTATATACCTGTGGAAGGGCAGCATTATATACCTGTGGTAGGGCAGCATTATATACCTGTGGAAGGGCAGCATTATATACCTGTGGAAGGGCAGCATTATATACCTGTGGAAGGGCAGCATTATATACCTGTGGAAGGGCAGCATTATATACCTGTGGAAGGGCAGCATTATATACCTGTGGTAGGGCAGCATTATATACCTGTGGTAGGGCAGCATTATATACCTGTGGAAGGGCAGCATTATATACCTGTGGAAGGGCAGCATTATATACCTGTGGAAGGGCAGCATTATATACCTGTGGAAGGGCAGCATTATATACCTGTGGTAGGGCAGCGTTATATACCTGTGGTAGGGCAGCATTATATACCTGTGGAAGGGCAGCATTATATACCTGTGGTAGGGCAGCATTATATACCTGTGGAAGGGCAGCATTATATACCTGTGGAAGGGCAGCATTATATACCTGTGGAAGGGCAGCATTATATACCTGTGGAAGGGCAGCGTTATATACCTGTGGTAGGGCAGCATTATATACCTGTGGAAGGGCAGCATTATATACCTGTGGTAGGGCAGCATTATATACCTGTGGTAGGGCAGCATTATATACCTGTGGAAGGGCAGCATTATATACCTGTGGAAGGGCAGCATTATATACCTGTGGTAGGGCAGCATTATATACCTGTGGTAGGGCAGCATTATATACCTGTGGAAGGGCAGCATTATATACCTGTGGTAGGGCAGCATTATATACCTGTGGAAGGGCAGCATTATATACCTGTGGTAGGGCAGCATTATATACCTGTGGAAGGGCAGCATTATATACCTGTGGTAGGGCAGCATTATATACCTGTGGTAGGGCAGCATTATATACCTGTGGAAGGGCAGCATTATATACCTGTGGAAGGGCAGCGTTATATACCTGTGGAAGGGCAGCATTATATACCTGTGGAAGGGCAGCATTATATACCTGTGGAAGGGCAGCATTATATACCTGTGGTAGGGCAGCGTTATATACCTGTGGAAGGGCAGCATTATATACCTGTGGTAGGGCAGCATTATATACCTGTGGTAGGGCAGCATTATATACCTGTGGTAGGGCAGCATTATATACCTGTGGTAGGGCAGCATTATATACCTGTGGAAGGGCAGCATTATATACCTGTGGTAGGGCAGCATTATATACCTGTGGAAGGGCAGCATTATAGTAGGTCACATGTCAGGACACAAAACCAGTAGGTCACATGTCAGGACACACAACCAGTAGGTCACATGTCAGTACACACAACAAGTAGGTCACATGTCAGGACATACACACAACCAGTAGGTCACATGACAGGACACACAACCAGTAGGTCACATGTCAGTACACACAACAAGTAGGTCACATGTCAGGACATACACACAACCAGTTGGTCACATGACAGGACATACACACAACCAGTAGGTCACATGACAGGACATACACACAACAAGTAGGTCACATGTCAGTACATACACACAACCAGTAGGTCACATGTCAGGACACACAACCAGTAGGTCACATGACAGGACATACAACCAGTAGGTCACATGTCAGGACAGACAACCAGTAGGTCACATGTCAGTACAGACAACCAGTAGGTCACATGTCAGTACAGACAACCGGTTGGTCACATGTCAGTACAGACAACCAGTAGGTCACATGTCAGGACATACAACCAGTAGGTCACATGTCAGGACATACAACCAGTAGGTCACATGTCAGGACATACAACCAGTAGGTCACATGTCAGGACACACAACCAGTAGGTCACATGTCAGGACATACAACCAGTAGGTCACATGACAGGACACACAACCAGTAGGTCACATGTCAGTACAGACAACCAGTAGGTCACATGTCAGTACAGACAA
Source organism: Salmo salar (assembly GCF_905237065.1). Lineage (NCBI taxonomy): Eukaryota > Metazoa > Chordata > Actinopteri > Salmoniformes > Salmonidae > Salmo > Salmo salar. The sequence goes on along the minus strand of NW_025549402.1, from coordinate 49,484 downwards.
CCTGTAGGTCACATGACAGGACAGACAACCAGTAGGTCACATGTCAGTACAGACAACCAGTAGGTCACATGACAGGACACACAACCAGTAGGTCACATGTCAGTACAGACAACCAGTAGGTCACATGTCAGTACACACAACCAGTAGGTCACATGACAGGACAGACAACCAGTAGGTCACATGTCAGGACATACAACCAGTAGGTCACATGTCAGGACAGACAACCAGTAGGTCACATGACAGGACACACAACCAGTAGGTCACATGGGGGAGATACAACCAGTAGGTCACATGTCAGGACATACAACCAGTAGGTCACATGACAGGACACACAACCAGTAGGTCACATGTCAGGACATACAACCAGTAGGTCACATGTCAGGACATACAACCAGTAGGTCACATGTCAGGACAGACAACCAGTAGGTCACATGACAGGACACACAACCAGTAGGTCACATGGGGGAGATACAACCAGTAGGTCACATGTCAGGACATACAACCAGTAGGTCACATGACAGGACACACAACCAGTAGGTCACATGTCAGGACATACAACCAGTAGGTCACATGTCAGGACATACAACCAGTAGGTCACATGGGGGAGATACAACCAGTAGGTCACATGACAGGACACCCAACCAGTAGGTCACATGGGGGAGATACAACCAGTAGGTCACATGACAGGACACACAACCAGTAGGTCACATGTCAGGACATACAACCAGTAGATCACATGTCAGTACAGACAACCAGTAGGTCACATGACAGGACACACAACCAGTGGGTCACATGACAGGACATACAACCAGTAGGTCACATGGGGGAGATACAACCAGTAGGTCACATGGGGGAGATACAACCAGTAGGTCACATGGGGGAGATGCAACCAGTAGGTCACATGGGGGAGATGCAACCAGTAGGTCACATGGGGGAGATGCAACCAGTAGGTCACATGGGGGAGATGCAACCAGTAGGTCACATGGGGGAGATGCAACCAGTAGGTCACATGACAGGACATACAACCAGTAGGTCACATGGGGGAGATACAACCAGTAGGTCACATGGGGGAGATACAACCAGTAGGTCACATGGGGGAGATGCAACCAGTAGGTCACATGGGGGAGATGCAACCAGTAGGTCACATGACAGGACACCCAACCAGTAGGTCACATGGGGGAGATACAACCAGTAGGTCACATGGGGGAGATACAACCAGTAGGTCACATGGGGAGATGCAACCAGTAGGTCACATGGGGAGATGCAACCAGTAGGTCACATGGGGGAGATGCAACCAGTAGGTCACATGTCAGGACATACAACCAGTAGGTCACATGGGGAGATGCAACCAGTAGGTCACATGTCAGGACACCCAACCAGTAGGTCACATGGGGGAGATGCAACCAGTAGGTCACATGGGGGAGATGCAACCAGTAGGTCACATGGGGGAGATGCAACCAGTAGGTCACATGGGGGAGATGCAACCAGTAGGTCACATGACAGGACATACAACCAGTAGGTCACATGGGGGAGATACAACCAGTAGGTCACATGGGGGAGATACAACCAGTAGGTCACATGGGGGAGATGCAACCAGTAGGTCACATGGGGGAGATGCAACCAGTAGGTCACATGACAGGACACCCAACCAGTAGGTCACATGGGGGAGATACAACCAGTAGGTCACATGGGGGAGATACAACCAGTAGGTCACATGGGGGAGATGCAACCAGTAGGTCACATGGGGGAGATGCAACCAGTAGGTCACATGGGGGAGATGCAACCAGTAGGTCACATGGGGGAGATGCAACCAGTAGGTCACATGACAGGACACCGAACCAGTAGGTCACATGGGGGAGATGCAACCAGTAGGTCACATGGGGGAGATGCAACCAGTAGGTCACATGGGGGAGATGCAACCAGTAGGTCACATGGGGGAGATGCAACCAGTAGGTCACATGACAGGACACCCAACCAGTAGGTCACATGGGGGAGATGCAACCAGTAGGTCACATGGGGGAGATGCAACCAGTAGGTCACATGGGGGAGATGCAACCAGTAGGTCACATGGGGGAGACCCAACCAGTAGGTCACATGGGGGAGATGCAACCAGTAGGTCACATGACAGGACACCCAACCAGTAGGTCACATGGGGGAGATGCAACCAGTAGGTCACATGGGGGAGATGCAACCAGTAGGTCACATGGGGGAGATGCAACCAGTAGGTCACATGGGGGAGATGCAACCAGTAGGTCACATGACAGGACACCCAACCAGTAGGTCACATGGGGGAGATACAACCAGTAGGTCACATGACAGGACACCCAACCAGTAGGTCACATGGGGAGATGCAACCAGTAGGTCACATGGGGAGATGCAACCAGTAGGTCACATGTCAGGACATACAACCAGTAGGTCACATGACAGGACACCCAACCAGTAGGTCACATGGGGAGATGCAACCAGTAGGTCACATGGGGGAGATGCAACCAGTAGGTCACATGTCAGGACACCCAACCAGTAGGTCACATGGGGGAGATGCAACCAGTAGGTCACATGGGGGAGATGCAACCAGTAGGTCACATGTCAGGACATACAACCAGTAGGTCACATGACAGGACACCCAACCAGTAGGTCACATGGGGGAGATGCAACCAGTAGGTCACATGGGGGAGATGCAACCAGTAGGTCACATGTCAGGACACCCAACCAGTAGGTCACATGGGGGAGATGCAACCAGTAGGTCACATGGGGGAGATGCAACCAGTAGGTCACATGGGGGAGATGCAACCAGTAGGTCATATGGGGGAGATGCAACCAGTAGGTCACATGGGGGAGATGCAACCAGTAGGTCACATGTCAGGACATACAACCAGTAGGTCACATGGGGGAGATGCAACCAGTAGGTCACATGGGGGAGATGCAACCAGTAGGTCACATGGGGAGATGCAACCAGTAGGTCACATGGGGGAGATGCAACCAGTAGGTCACATGTCAGGACATACAACCAGTAGGTCACATGGGGGAGATGCAACCAGTAGGTCACATGTCAGGACACCCAACCAGTAGGTCACATGGGGGAGATGCAACCAGTAGGTCACATGGGGGAGATGCAACCAGTAGGTCACATGGGGAGATGCAACCAGTAGGTCACATGGGGGAGATGCAACCAGTAGGTCACATGGGGGAGATGCAACCAGTAGGTCACATGTCAGGACATACAACCAGTAGGTCACATGGGGGAGATGCAACCAGTAGGTCACATGTCAGGACACCCAACCAGTAGGTCACATGGGGGAGATGCAACCAGTAGGTCACATGGGGGAGATGCAACCAGTAGGTCACATGGGGGAGATGCAACCAGTAGGTCACATGGGGGAGATGCAACCAGTAGGTCACATGGGGGAGATGCAACCAGTAGGTCACATGGGGGAGATGCAACCAGTAGGTCACATGTCAGGACACCCAACCAGTAGGTCACATGGGGGAGATGCAACCAGTAGGTCACATGGGGGAGATGCAACCAGTAGGTCACATGGGGGAGATGCAACCAGTAGGTCACATGGGGAGATACAACCAGTAGGTCACATGGGGAGATGCAACCAGTAGGTCACATGGGGGAGATGCAACCAGTAGGTCACATGGGGGAGATGCAACCAGTAGGTCACATGGGGGAGATGCAACCAGTAGGTCACATGGGGGAGATACAACCAGTAGGTCACATGTCAGGACATACAACCAGTAGGTCACATGGGGGAGATGCAACCAGTAGGTCACATGACAGGACACCCAACCAGTAGGTCACATGGGGGAGATGCAACCAGTAGGTCACATGGGGGAGATGCAACCAGTAGGTCACATGGGGGAGATGCGTTGTTCCGTGAGTTGTTGCTTTAGTTGTTGTTTGAAACCAGGTTTGCTGTTCGTTTGTGCTCTATAAGATAGAAGGGAGTCCCATGCACTCATGGCTCTGTATAATACTGTACATTTCCTCAAGACGTGCCGCTCTGTTCTGGGCCAGATGCAGCTTAACTTGGTCTTTTTATGCAGCACTCGACCACATGACTGGACAATAATCAAGATAAGATAAACCTAAGCCCGATAAAACAAACCTAAGCCTGATAAGACAAACCTAAGCCTGATAAGACAAACCTAAGCCTGATAAGACAAACCTAAGCCTGATAAAACAAACCTAAGCCTGATAAAACAAACCTAAGCCTGATAAAACAAACCTAAGCCTGATAAGACAAACCTAAGCCTGATAAAACAAACCTAAGCCTGATAAAACAAACCTAAGCCTGATAAAACAAACCTAAGCCTGATAAAACAAACCTAAGCCTGATAAAACAAACCTAAGCCTGATATAACAAACCTAAGCCCGATAAAACAAACCTAAGCCTGATAAGACAAACCTAAGCCTGATAAGACAAATCTAAGCCTGATAAAACAAACCTAAGCCTGATAAAACAAACCTAAGCCTGATAAAACAAACCTAAGCCTGATAAAACAAACCTAAGCCTGATAAAACAAACCTAAGCCCGATAAAACAAACCTAAGCCTGATAAGACAAACCCGAGCCACTTAGTTATGGCAAGGTGCTCCATCATGCTGGAAAAGGCATTGTTCGTCTCCAAACTGTTCCTGGATGGTTGGGAGAAGTTGCTCTCGGAGGATGTGTTGGTACCATTCTTAAGTCTTTATTGAAGACTCATCTCTTCAGTAGGTCCTAAGATTGAGTGTAGTAGCCTGGCCCAGCGCTGTGAAGGTGAACGGAAAGGCACTGGAGCGACGAACCGCCTTTCAAATCAAATCAAATGTATTTATATAGCCCTTCTTACATCAGCTGATATCTCAAAGTGCTGTACAGAAACCCAGCCTCAAACCCCCAAACAGCAAGCAATGCAGGTGTAGAAGCACGTTGGCTAGGAAAAACTCCCTAGAAAGGCCAAAACCTATGAAGAAACCTAGAGAGGAACCAGGCTATGAGGGGTGGCCAGTCCTCTACTGGCTGTGCCGGGTGGAGATTATAACAGAACATGGCCAAGATGTTCAAACGTTCATAGATGACCAGTAGGGTCAAATAATAATAATCACAGTAGTTGTCGAGGGTTCAACAAGTCAGCACCTCAGGAGTAAATGTCAGTTGGCTTTTCATAGCCGATCATTGAGAGTATCTCTACCGCTCCTGCTGTCTCTGCCTGGCTGGTTCCCCCTCTCTCCACTGGGATTCTCTGCCTCTACCCCTATTACAGGGGCTGAGTCACTGGCTTACTGGTGGTCTTCCATGCCGTCCATGGGAGGGGTGCGTCACTTGAGTGGGTTGAGTCACTGACAAGATCTTCCTGTCCGGGTTGGCGCCCCCTCGGGTTCGTGCCGTGGGGGAGATCGTTGTGGGCTATACTCGGCCTTGTCTCAGGATGGTAAGTTGGTGGTTGAAGATATCCCTCTAGTGGTGTGGGGGCTGTGCTTTGGCAAAGTGGGTGGGGTTATATCCTACCTGTTTGGCCCTGTCCGGGGGTTTCATCGGATGGGGCCACAGTGTCTCCTGACCCCTCCTGTCTCAGCCTCCAGTATTTATGCTGCAGTAGTTTATGTGCCGGGGGGCTAGGGTCAGTCTGTCACATCTGGAGTATTTCTCCTGTCTTATCCAGTGTCCTGTGTGAATTTAAATATGCTCTCTTTAATTCTCTCTTTCTCTCTCTCTTCTCTCGGAGGACCTGAGCCCTAGAACCATGCCTCAGGACTACCTGGCCTGATGACTCCTTGCTGTCCCCAGTCCACCTGGCCGTGCTGCTGCTCTAGTTTCAACTGTTCTGCCTGCGGCTATGGAACCCTGACCTGTTCACCGGACATGCTACCTGTCCCAGACCTGCTGTTTTCGACTCTCTCTCTCTACCGCATCTGCTGTCTCTAACGCTGAATGATCGGCTATGAAAAGCCAACTGACATTTACTCCTGAGGTGCTGACCTGTTGCACCCTCTACAACCACTGTGATTATTATTATTTGACCCTGCTGGTCATCTATGAACATTTGAACATCTTGGCCATGTGCTGTTATAATCTCCACCCGGCACAGCCAGAAGAGGGCTGGCCACCCCTCATAGCCTGGTTCCTCTCTAGGTTTCTTCATAGGTTCCTGCCTTTCTAGGGAGGTTTCTGTATAGCACTTTGTGACATCGGCTGATGTAAAAAAAGGCTTTATAAATACATTTGACTGATTGATTGTTGGTTAGGAGCCCGTAAAACGGCCATCCCCTCCGGTGCCATTGTGGTATGTGCTCCAGAGCGCTCAGGACCTCAGACTGGGGCGAAGGTTCACCTTCCAACAGGACAACAACCCTAAGCACACAGCCAAGACAACGCAGGAGTGACTTCTGGACAAGTCTCTGAATGTCCTTGAGTGGCCCAGCCAGAGTCCGGACTTGAACCCGATCGAACATCTCTGGAGAGACCTGAAAGTAGCTGTGCAGCGACGCTCCCCATCCAACCTGACAGAGCTTCAAAGAATCTGTAGAGAAAAATGGGAGAAACTCCCCAAATACAGGTGTGCCAAGCTTGTAGCGTCACACCCAAGAAGACTCGATGCTGTAATTGCTGCCAAAGGGGCTTCAACAAAGTACTGAGTAAAGGCTCTGAATACTTATGTAAATAGAATATTTTATATGTACAGACATTTCTAAAAACCTGTTTTTTATTCTTTATCGTTATGGGGCATTGTGATGTCATTATGGGGTATTGTGATGTCATTATGGGGTATTGTGATGTCATTATGGGGCATTGTGATGTCATGATGGGGTATTGTGATGTCATTATGTGGTATTGTGATGTCATTATGGGGTATTGTGATGTCATTATGGGGTATTGTGATGTCATTATGGGGTATTGTGATGTCGTTATGGGGTATTGTGATGTCATTATGGGGTATTGTATGTATATTGATGAGGGGGAAAAAACTATTTAATACATTTTCGAAATTGGCTGTAATGTAACAAAATGTGGAGAAAGTCAGAGGGTCTTAATAGTTTCCAAATGCACTGAACATGTTTTGAACATGACAGTTTACAATCTAAGATAACACCAAGTAAATTACTCTCCTTCAACTTGCTCAACAGCCACAATATTCATTACCAAATTCAATTGCGGTCTAAGGCTTAGAGAATGGTTAGCACCACATAAAACGCTCTAAAACAGTAGAGACTTCAGGACCAGTTTATTACTGGCCACCCATTCCTATGGGACTCCCAATCACGGCCGGATGTAATACAGCCTAGATTCAAACCAGGGACTGTAGTGACACCTCTAGTGTTGAGATGCAGTCCCTCTGACCGCTGCACCACCAGGGAGCCCTCTAGTGTTGAGATGCAGTCCCTCAGACCGCTGCACCACCAGGGAGCCCTCTAGTGTTGAGATGCAGTCCCTCAGACTGCTGCACCACCAGGGAGCCCTCTAGTGTTGAGATGCAGTCCCTCAGACCGCTGCACCACCAGGGAGCCCTCTAGTGTTGAGATGCAGTCCCTCAGACCGCTGCACCACCAGGGAGCCCTCCAGTGTTGAGATGCAGTCCCTCAGACCCGCTGCACCACCAGGGAGCCCACTAGTGTTGAGATGCAGTCCCTCAGACCTGCTGCACCACCACGGAGCCCTCTAGTGTTGAGATGCAGTCCCTCAGACCGCTGCACCACCAGGGAGCCCACTTATGTGGAACTTATTATGTGACTTATTAAGGAAATGTGTACTCCTGGACATATTTAGGCCATAACAAAGGGGTTGAATACTTCTTGACTCAGCACATTTCAGCTTTACATTTTTTATTCATATGTAAACATTTGGAAAAACATCATTTCACTTTGACATTGTGGGGTAAATGTGGAGGCAAGTGACACAATAATTACAGGCTGTAACGCAACAACATTTGGAAAAACATCATTTCACTTTGACATTGTGGGGTAAATGTGGAGGCAAGTGACACAATAATTACAGGCTGTAACGCAACAACATTTGGAAAAACATCATTTCACTTTGACATTGTGGGGTAAATGTGGAGGCAAGTGACACAATAATTACAGGCTGTAACGCAACAACATTTGGAAAAAGCCAAGAGCTGAGAAAACTTTCTGAAGGCTCCATCAGATTAGATGGAAGGATCCTGCCACCAACACCGCCCGGACACCAACACCACACTGACACCAACACCGTCCTGACATCAACACCAACACCGCCCGGACACCAACACCACACCGACACCGCCCTGACACCTCCCTGACACCAACACCGCCCGGACACCAACACCACACCGACACCGCCCTGACACCGCCCGGACACCAACACCGCCCCTGACACCGTCCTGACACCGCCCGGACACCAACACCACACCAACACCGCCCGGACACCAACACCACACCAACACCGCCCGGACACCAACACCACACCGACACCGCCCTGACACCTCCCTGACACCAACACCGCCCGGACACCAACACCACACCGACACCGCCCTGACACCGCCCGGACACCAACACCGCCCTGACACCGTCCTGACACCGCCCGGACACCAACACCACACCAACACCGCCCGGACACCAACACCACACCAACACCGCCCGGACACCAACACCACACCAACACCGTCCTGACACCAACACCGGCCTGACACCAACACCTCCCTGACACCAACACCGTCCTGACACCAACACCGTCCTGACACCAACACCGTCCTGACACCAACACCGCCCTGACACCAACACCGTCCTGACACCAACACCGTCCTGACACCAACACCGCCCTGACACCAACACCGTCCTGACACCAACACCAAAACCAGCCTGACACCAACACCGTCCTGACACCAACCACCAGCTTCATTGTCTGGAAAGTGTTGCTACAGCATATTACAACACTGCGCTCACCTCTCACACACAGACGGACGCTACCTGATGGATGCTACCTGACGGATGCTACCTGACGGACGCTACCTGACGGACGCTACCTGACGGACGCTACCTGATGGACGCTACCTGACGGACGCTACCTGACGGACGCTACCTGACGGACGCTACCTGACGGACTCTACCTGACGGACTCTACCTGACGGACGCTACCTGACGGACGCTACCTGACGGACGCTACCTGACGGACGCTACCTGACGGACGCTACCTGATACCTGATGGACGCTACCCGATACCTGACGGACGCTACCTGACGGACGCTACCTGACGGACGCTACCTGACGGACTCTACCTGACGGACGCTACCTGACGGACGCTACCTGACGGACGCTACCTGACGGACTCTACCTGACGGACTCTACCTGACGGACGCTACCTGATGGACGCTACCTGACGGACGCTACCTGACGCTACCTGACGGACGCTACCTGATGGACGCTACCTGACGGACGCTACCTGACGGACGCTACCTGACGGACGCTACCTGATGCTACCTGACGGACGCTACCTGACGGATGCTACCTGACGGACGCTACC
>NW_025549402.1:27500-35000 GCF_905237065.1 Salmo salar | reverse complement strand
AGAGAGCTGTGGGTTGGCAGCACTACATTCCCTGTTGGGGAGGAAGCATAGAGCTGTGGGTTGGCAGGGCACTACATTCCCTGATGGGGAGGAAGCAGAGAGCTGTGGGTTGGCAGCACTACATTCCCTGTTGGGGAGGAAGCAGAGAGCTGTGGGTTGGCAGCGCACTACATTCCCTGTTGGGGGAGGAAGCAGAGAGCTGTGGGTTGGCAGGGCACTACATTCCCTGTTGGAGGAGGAAGCAGAGAGCTGTGGGTTGGCAGGGCACTACATTCCCTGATGGAGGAGGAAGCAGAGAGCTGTGGGTTGGCAGGGCACTACATTCCCTGTTGGGGAGGAAGCAGAGAGCTGTGGGTTGACAGCACTACATTCCCTGTTGGGGGAGGAAGCAGAGAGCTGTGGGTTGGCAGCACTACATTCCCTGATGGGGAGGAAGCAGAGAGCTGTGGGTTGGCAGGGCACTACATTCCCTGATGGGGAGGAAGCATAGAGCTGTGGGTTGGCAGCGCACTACATTCCCTGATGGGGGAGGAAGCATAGAGCTGTGGGTTGGCAGGGCACTACATTCCCTGTTGGAGGAGGAAGCAGAGAGCTGTGGGTTGGCAGGGCACTACATTCCCTGTTGGGGGAGGAAGCAGAGAGCTGTGGGTTGGCAGGGCACTACATTCCCTGATGGGGGAGGAAGCATAGAGCTGTGGGTTGGCAGGGCACTACATTCCCTGTTGGAGGAGGAAGCAGAGAGCTGTGGGTTGGCAGGGCACTACATTCCCTGTTGGGGGAGGAAGCAGAGAGCTGTGGGTTGGCAGGGCACTACATTCCCTGATGGGAGAGGAAGCAGAGAGCTGTGGGTTGGCAGCACTACATTCCCTGTTGGGGGAGGAAGCAGAGAGCTGTGGGTTGGCAGCGCACTACATTCCCTGTTGGAGGAGGAAGGAGAGAGCTGTGGGTTGGCAGCGCACTACATTCCCTGTTGGAGGAGGAAGCAGAGAGCTGTGGGTTGGCAGCGCACTACATTCCCTGTTGGGGAAGGAAGCAGAGAGCTGTGGGTTGGCAGCGCATTCCCTGTTGGGGAGGAAGCAGAGAGCTGTGGGTTGGCAGCGCACTACATTCCCTGTTGGGGGAGGAAGCATAGAGCTGTGGGTTGGCAGGGCACTACATTCCCTGTTGGGGGAGGAAGCAGAGAGCTGTGGGTTGGCAGCACTACATTCCCTGTTGGGGGAGGAAGCAGAGAGCTGTGGGTTGGCAGCGCACTACATTCCCTGTTGGGGGAGGAAGCAGAGAGCTGTGGGTTGGCAGGGCACTACATTCCCTGTTGGAGGAGGAAGCAGAGAGCTGTGGGTTGGCAGGGCACTACATTCCCTGATGGAGGAGGAAGCAGAGAGCTGTGGGTTGGCAGGGCACTACATTCCCTGTTGGGGGAGGAAGCAGAGAGCTGTGGGTTGACAGCACTACATTCCCTGATGGGGGAGGAAGCAGAGAGCTGTGGGTTGGCAGGGCACTACATTCCCTGTTGGAGGAGGAAGCAGAGAGCTGTGGGTTGGCAGCACTACATTCCCTGTTGGGGGAGGAAGCAGAGAGCTGTGGGTTGGCAGGGCACTACATTCCCTGATGGAGGAGGAAGCAGAGCTGTGGGTTGGCAGCACTACATTCCCTGTTGGAGGAGGAAGCAGAGCTGTGGGTTGGCAGGGCACTACATTCCCTGATGGGGGAGGAAGCATAGAGCTGTGGGTTGGCAGCGCACTACATTCCCTGTTGGAGGAGGAAGCAGAGAGCTGTGGGTTGGCAGGGCACTACATTCCCTGTTGGAGGAGGAAGCAGAGAGCTGTGGGTTGGCAGCACTACATTCCCTGTTGGGGGAGGAAGCAGAGAGCTGTGGGTTGGCAGCACTACATTCCCTGTTGGAGGAGGAAGCAGAGAGCTGTGGGTTGGCAGCACTACATTCCCTGTTGGGGGAGGAAGCAGAGAGCTGTGGGTTGGTAGGGCACTACATTCCCTGTTGGGGGAGGAAGCAGAGAGCTGTGGGTTGGCAGGGCACTACATTCCCTGTTGGGGGAGGAAGCAGAGAGCTGTGGGTTGGCAGGGCACTACATTCCCTGTTGGGGGAGGAAGCAGAGAGCTGTGGGTTGGCAGCACTACATTCCCTGTTGGAGGAGGAAGCAGAGAGCTGTGGGTTGGCAGGGCACTACATTCCCTGATGGGGGAGGAAGCATAGAGCTGTGGGTTGGCAGGGCACTACATTCCCTGTTGGGGGAGGAAGCAGAGAGCTGTGGGTTGGCAGCGCACTACATTCCCTGTTGGGGGAGGAAGCAGAGAGCTGTGGGTTGGCAGGGCACTACATTCCCTGTTGGGGGAGGAAGCAGAGAGCTGTGGGTTGGCAGGGCACTACATTCCCTGTTGGGGGAGGAAGCAGAGAGCTGTGGGTTGGCAGGGCACTACATTCCCTGTTGGGGGAGGAAGCAGAGAGCTGTGGGTTGGCAGGGCACTACATTCCCTGATGGAGGAGGAAGCAGAGAGCTGTGGGTTGGCAGCACTACATTCCCTGTTGGAGGAGGAAGCAGAGAGCTGTGGGTTGGCAGGGCACTACATTCCCTGTTGGGGGAGGAAGCAGAGAGCTGTGGGTTGGCAGCACTACATTCCCTGTTGGGGGAGGAAGCAGAGAGCTGTGGGTTGGCAGGGCACTACATTCCCTGTTGGAGGAGGAAGCAGAGAGCTGTGGGTTGGCAGGGCACTACATTCCCTGTTGGGGAGGAAGCAGAGCTGTGGGTTGGCAGGGCACTACATTCCCTGTTGGGGAGGAAGCAGAGAGCTGTGGGTTGGCAGGGCACTACATTCCCTGTTGGGGAGGAAGCAGAGAGCTGTGGGTTGGCAGGGCACTACATTCCCTGATGGAGGAGGAAGCAGAGAGCTGTGGGTTGGCAGCACTACATTCCCTGTTGGAGGAGGAAGCAGAGAGCTGTGGGTTGGCAGGGCACTACATTCCCTGTTGGGGAGGAAGCAGAGAGCTGTGGGTTGGCAGCACTACATTCCCTGTTGGGGAGGAAGCAGAGAGCTGTGGGTTGGCAGGGCACTACATTCCCTGTTGGAGGAGGAAGCAGAGAGCTGTGGGTTGGCAGGGCACTACATTCCCTGTTGGGGAGGAAGCAGAGAGCTGTGGGTTGGCAGCACTACATTCCCTGTTGGAGGAGGAAGCAGAGCTGTGGGTTGGCAGGGCACTACATTCCCTGATGGGGAGGAAGCATAGAGCTGTGGGTTGGCAGGGCACTACATTCCCTGTTGGGGGAGGAAGCAGAGAGCTGTGGGTTGGCAGCGCACTACATTCCCTGTTGGGGAGGAAGCAGAGAGCTGTGGGTTGGCAGGGCACTACATTCCCTGTTGGGGGAGGAAGCAGAGAGCTGTGGGTTGGCAGGGCACTACATTCCCTGTTGGGGGAGGAAGCAGAGAGCTGTGGGTTGGCAGGGCACTACATTCCCTGATGGAGGAGGAAGCAGAGAGCTGTGGGTTGGCAGCACTACATTCCCTGTTGGAGGAGGAAGCAGAGAGCTGTGGGTTGGCAGCGCACTACATTCCCTGTTGGAGGAGGAAGCAGAGAGCTGTGGGTTGGCAGCGCACTACATTCCCCTGTTGGGGAGGAAGCAGAGAGCTGTGGGTTGACAGCACTACATTCCCTGTTGGGGAGGAAGCAGAGAGCTGTGGGTTGGCAGCGCACTACATTCCCTGTTGGAGGAGGAAGCAGAGAGCTGTGGGTTGGCAGCGCACTACATTCCCTGTTGGGGAGGAAGCAGAGAGCTGTGGGTTGGCAGGGCACTACATTCCCTGTTGGGGAGGAAGCAGAGAGCTGTGGGTTGGCAGCGCACTACATTCCCTGTTGGAGGAGGAAGCAGAGAGCTGTGGGTTGGCAGCGCACTACATTCCCTGTTGGGGAGGAAGCAGAGAGCTGTGGGTTGGCAGGGCACTACATTGCTGCCTGCCATAAGATGAGGGACAGTGTCTGACAGACCAACCAACCTGTCCTCTATGCTTATTGTTAATGTTCAATGTATGGTCGTTTTGACCCTTGATTATTTGGGGCGGCAGGTAGCCTAGTGGTTAACTGACCTGACCTTAACTGACCTGCCTAGTTAAATTAAAAATAATTGTTGTTTGTATTTGTTTTTATTATGGATCCCCATTAGTTCCTGCCAAGGCATCAGCTACTCTTCCTGGGGTTTATTATGGATCCCCATTAGTTCCTGCCAAGGCAGCAGCTACTCTTCCTGGGGTTTATTATGGATCCCCATTAGTTCCTGCCAAGGCAGCAGCTACTCTTCCTGGGGTTTATTATGGATCCCCATTAGTTCCTGCCAAGGCATCAGCTACTCTTCCTTGGGTTTATTATGGATCCCCATTAGTTCCTGCCAAGGCAGCAGCTACTCTTCCTGGGGTTTATTATGGATCCCCATTAGTTCCTGCCAAGGCAGCAGCTACTCTTCCTGGGGTTTATTATGGATCCCCATTAGTTCCTGCCAAGGCAGCAGCTACTCTTCCTGGGGTTTATTATGGATCCCCATTAGTTCCTGCCAAGGGAGCAGCTACTCTTCCTGGGGTTTATTGGATCCCCATTAGTTCCTGCCAAGGCAGCAGCTACTCTTCCTGGGGTTTATTATGGATCCCCATTAGTTCCTGCCAAGGCAGCAGCTACTCTTCCTGGGGTTTATTATGGATCCCCATTAGTTCCTGCCAAGGCAGCAGCTACTCTTCCTGGGGTTTATTATGGATCCCCATTAGTTCCTGCCAAGGCAGCAGCTACTCTTCCTGGGGTTTATTATGGATCCCCATTAGTTCCTGCCAAGGCAGCAGCTACTCTTCCTGGGGTTTATTATGGATCCCCATTAGTTCCTGCCAAGGGAGCAGCTACTCTTCCTGGGGTTTATTGGATCCCCATTAGTTCCTGCCAAGGCAGCAGCTACTCTTCCTGGGGTTTATTATGGATCCCCATTAGTTCCTGCCAAGGCAGCAGCTACTCTTCCTGGGGTTTATTATGGATCCCCATTAGTTCCTGCCAAGGCAGCAGCTACTCTTCCTGGGGTTTATTACGGATCCCCATTAGTTCCTGCCAAGGCAGCAGCTACTCTTCCTGGGGTTTATTACGGATCCCCATTAGTTCCTGCCAAGGCAGCAGCTACTCTTCCTGGGGTTTATTACGGATCCCCATTAGTTCCTGCCAAGGCAGCAGCTACTCTTCCTGGGGTTTATTATGGATCCCCATTAGTTCCTGCCAAGGCAGCAGCTACTCTTCCTGGGGTTTATTATGGATCCCCATTAGTTCCTGCCAAGGCAGCAGCTACTCTTCCTGGGGTTTATTATGGATCCCCATTAGTTCCCGCCAAGGCAGCAGCTACTCTTCCTGGGGTTTATTATGGATCCCCATTAGTTCCTGCCAAGGCAGCAGCTACTCTACCTGGGGTTTATTATGGATCCCCATTAGTTCCTGCCAAGGTAGCTACTCTTCCTGGGGTTTATTATGGATCCCCATTAGTTCCTGCCAAGGCAGCAGCTACTCTTCCTGGGGTTTATTATGGATCCCCATTAGTTCCTGCCAAGGCAGCAGCTACTCTTCCTGGGGTTTATTAAGGATCCCCATTAGTTCCTGCCAAGGCAGCAGCTACTCTTCCTGGGGTTTATTATGGATCCCCATTAGTTCCTGTCAAGACAGCAGCTACTCTTCCTGGGGTGTATTATGGATCCCCATTAGTTCCTGTCAAGGCAGCAGCTACTCTTCCTGGGGTTTATTATGGATCCCCGTTAGTTCCTGCCAAGGCAGCAGCTACTCTTCCTGGGGTTTATTATGGATCCCCATTAGTTCCTGCCAAGGCAGCAGCTACTCTTCCTGGGGTTTATTATGGATCCCCATTAGTTCCTGCCAAGGCAGCAGCTACTCTTCCTGGGGTTTATTATGGATCCCCGTTAGTTCCTGCCAAGGCAGCAGCTACTCTACCTGGGGTTTATTATGGATCCCCATTAGTTCCTGCCAAGGCAGCAGCTACTCTTCCTGGGGTTTATTATGGATCCCCATTAGTTCCTGCCAAGGCAGCAGCTACTCTTCCTGGGGTTTATTACGGATCCCCATTAGTTCCTGCCAAGGCAGCAGCTACTCTTCCTGGGGTTTATTACGGATCCCCATTAGTTCCTGCCAAGGCAGCAGCTACTCTTCCTGGGGTTTATTACGGATCCCCATTAGTTCCTGCCAAGGCAGCAGCTACTCTTCCTGGGGTTTATTACGGATCCCCATTAGTTCCTGCCAAGGCAGCAGCTACTCTTCCTGGGGTTTATTATGGATCCCCATTAGTTCCTGCCAAGGCAGCAGCTACTCTTCCTGGGGTTTATTAAGGATCCCCATTAGTTCCTGCCAAGGCAGCAGCTACTCTTCCTGGGGTTTATTATGGATCCCCGTTAGTTCCTGCCAAGGCAGCAGCTACTCTTCCTGGGGTTTATTATGGATCCCCATTAGTTCCTGCCAAGGCAGCAGCTACTCTTCCTGGGGTTTATTATGGATCCCCATTAGTTCCTGTCAAGGCAGCAGCTACTCTTCCTGGGGTTTATTATGGATCCCCATTAGTTCCTGCCAAGGCAGCAGCTACTCTTCCTGGGGTTTATTATGGATCCCCATTAGTTCCTGCCAAGACAGCAGCTACTCTTCCTGGGGTTTATTATGGATCCCCATTAGTTCCTGTCAAGACAGCAGCTACTCTTCCTGGGGTTTATTATGGATCCCCATTAGTTCCTGCCAAGACAGCAGCTACTCTTCCTGGGGTTTATTATGGATCCCCATTAGTTCCTGCCAAGGCAGCAGCTACTCTTCCTGGGGTTTATTATGGATCCCCATTAGTTCCTGTCAAGACAGCAGCTACTCTTCCTGGGGTTTATTATGGATCCCCATTAGTTCCTGCCAAGGCAGCAGCTACTCTTCCTGGGGTTTATTATGGATCCCCATTAGTTCCTGTCAAGGCAGCAGCTACTCTTCCTGGGGTTTATTATGGATCCCCATTAGTTCCTGCCAAGGCAGCAGCTACTCTTCCTGGGGTTTATTATGGATCCCCATTAGTTCCTGCCAAGACAGCAGCTACTCTTCCTGGGGTTTATTATGGATCCCCATTAGTTCCTGTCAAGACAGCAGCTACTCTTCCTGGGGTTTATTATGGATCCCCATTAGTTCCTGCCAAGACAGCAGCTACTCTTCCTGGGGTTTATTATGGATCCCCATTAGTTCCTGTCAAGACAGCAGCTACTCTTCCTGGGGTTTATTATGGATTCCTACTTGTTCCTGGAAGAGTAGCTGCAGCCTTGGCAGGAACTAATGGGGGATCCTTAATAGTACAAATACACTGAAAAAGTACTTTAAAGAGCTGAAGCAAGTCACAATTTTTCTTCATGGAAAATTACCATGTTGTTATTATTATTATTTGACAACTGACGGGTTGCATCACTTCCTGGTATGGCAACTGCTCGGCCTACGACCGCAAG
>NW_025549402.1:0-22500 GCF_905237065.1 Salmo salar | reverse complement strand
AAGATGACGCGGTCAAACTGTCGACCACGCAGACACACACACTCTGACAGACGAGTACAATCCACCTCAAACAGCACCTCCCCACCTGACACACACACACAGAGACACACACACACACACACACACAGACACACACACACACAGAGACACACACACACACACACACACACACACAGACACACACAGACACACACACACACACACACACACACACAGAGACACACACACACACACACACACAGACACAGAGACACACACACACACACACACACACAGACACACACAGACACACACACACACGTTAGACCAACAGTACATAAGCACATCACATTGTGCATTCAGACACAAAACAGATTAGAACCCAGCCAGCCCGTCTCTAACTGGAGTGTGTGAATGTTGTGGGCGGAGCTACCGGAGTGTGTGAATGTTGTGGGCGGAGCTACCGGAGTGTGTGAATGTTGTGGGCGGAGCTACCGGAGTGTGTGAATGTTGTGGGCGGAGCTACCGGAGTGTGTGAATGTTGTGGGCGGAGCTACCGGAGTGTGTGAATGTTGTGGGCGGAGCTACCGGAGTGTGTGAATGTTGTGGGCGGAGCTACCGGAGTGTGTGAATGTTGTGGGCGGAGCTACAGGAGTGTGTGAATGTTGTGGGCGGAGCTACCGGAGTGTGTGAATGTTGTGGGCGGAGCTACCGGAGTGTGTGAATGTTGTGGGCGGAGCTACCGGAGTGTGTGAATGTTGTGGGCGGAGCTACCGGAGTGTGTGAATGTTGTGGGCGGAGCTACCTGATTGTGTGTATTTTGTGGGCGGAGCTACCTGAGTGTGTGAATGTTGTGGAAGGAGCTACCTGATTGTGTGTATTTTGTGGGCGGAGCTACCTGAGTGTGTGATTGTGTGGGCGGAGCTACCTGAGTGTGTGATTGTGTGTATGTTGTGGGCGGAGCCGTGGTGTCGTAGTGCCTCCTCTTTGGTCTGGAGACAGGTGGCTGTGATCCTCAAACCCCTCCCACCGGCTAGGTCATCGGTCTCCATGGCGACGATCCGGCTCAGAGCGGCAGAGAACGAGAAGTTCCCCTCTCCAACCAGAAGCACCGCATCCCCACCTTCTGATGATGTCATCACTCTGCACCGACGGACGGACAGAACCTGAAAAGAACAGAGAATATTTACTTTATTACAGTCAGACTCTAACCCACTAGACTACCTGCTACCCTATAATATATAGTGATCTATAGACTCTAACCCACTAGACTACCTGCCACCCTATAATATATAGTGATCTATAGACTCTAACCCACTAGACTACCTGCCACCCTATAATATATAGTGATCTATAGACTCTAACCCACTAGACTACCTGCCACCCTATAATATATAGTGATCTATAGACTCTAACCCACTAGACTACCTGCCACCCTATAATATATAGTGATCTATAGACTCTAACCCACTAGACTACCTGCCACCCTATAATATATAGTGATCTATAGACTCTAACCCACTAGACTACCTGCTACCCTATAATATATAGTGACCTATAGACTCTAACCCACTAGACTACCTGCCACCCTATAATATATAGTGATCTATAGACTCTAACCCACTAGACTACCTGCTACCCTATAATATATAGTGATCTATAGACTCTAACCCACTAGACTACCTGCCACCCTATAATATATAGTGATCTATAGACTCTAACCCACTAGACTACCTGCTACCCTATAATATATAGTGATCTATAGACTCTAACCCACTAGACTACCTGCTACCCTATAATATATAGTGATCTATAGACTCTAACCCACTAGACTACCTGACACCCTATAATATATAGTGATCTATAGACTCTAACCCACTAGACTACCTGCCACCCTATAATATATAGTGATCTATAGACTCTAACCCACTAGACTACCTGCTACCCTATAATATATAGTGATCTATAGACTCTAACCCACTAGACTACCTGCTACCCTATAATATATAGTGATCTATAGACTCTAACCCACTAGACTACCTGCCACCCTATAATATATAGTGATCTATAGACTCTAACCCACTAGACTACCTGCTACCCTATAATATATAGTGATCTATAGACTCTAACCCACTAGACTACCTGCCACCCTATAATATATAGTGATCTATAGACTCTAACCCACTAGACTACCTGCTACCCTATAATATATAGTGATCTATAGACTCTAACCCACTAGACTACCTGCCACCCTATAATATATAGTGATCTATAGACTCTAACCCACTAGACTACCTGCTACCCTATAATATATAGTGACCTATAGACTCTAACCCACTAGACTACCTGCTACCCTATAATATATAGTGATCTATAGACTCTAACCCACTAGACTACCTGCCACCCTATAATATATAGTGATCTATAGACTCTAACCCACTAGACTACCTGCCACCCTATAATATATAGTGATCTATAGACTCTAACCCACTAGACTACCTGCCACCCTATAATATATAGTGATCTATAGACTCTAACCCACTAGACTACCTGCTACCCTATAATATATAGTGATCTATAGACTCTAACCCACTAGACTACCTGCTACCCTATAATATATAGTGATCTATAGACTCTAACCCACTAGACTACCTGCCACCCTATAATATATAGTGATCTATAGACTCTAACCCACTAGACTACCTGCTACCCTATAATATATAGTGATCTATAGACTCTAACCCACTAGACTACCTGCTACCCTATAATATATAGTGATCTATAGACTCTAACCCACTAGACTACCTGCCACCCTATAATATATAGTGATCTATAGACTCTAACCCACTAGACTACCTGCCACCCTATAATATATAGTGATCTATAGACTCTAACCCACTAGACTACCTGCCACCCTATAATATATAGTGATCTATAGACTCTAACCCACTAGACTACCTGCCACCCTATAATATATAGTGATCTATAGACTCTAACCCACTAGACTACCTGCCACCCTATAATATATAGTGATCTATAGACTTTAACCCACTAGACTACCTGCCACCCTATAATATATAGTGATCTATAGACTCTAACCCACTAGACTACCTGCCACCCTATAATATATAGTGATCTATAGTCAGACTCTAACCCACTAGACTACCTGCCACCCTATAATATATAGTGATCTATAGACTCTAACCCACTAGACTACCTGCCACCCTATAATATATAGTGATCTATAGACTCTAACCCACTAGACTACCTGCTACCCTATAATATATAGTGATCTATAGACTCTAACCCACTAGACTACCTGCCACCCTATAATATATAGTGATCTATAGACTCTAACCCACTAGACTACCTGCTACCCTATAATATATAGTGATCTATAGACTCTAACCCACTAGACTACCTGCCACCCTATAATATATAGTGATCTATAGACTCTAACCCACTAGACTACCTGCTACCCTATAATATATAGTGACCTATAGACTCTAACCCACTAGACTACCTGCTACCCTATAATATATAGTGATCTATAGACTCTAACCCACTAGACTACCTGCTACCCTATAATATATAGTGATCTATAGACTCTAACCCACTAGACTACCTGCCACCCTATAATATATAGTGATCTATAGACTCTAACCCACTAGACTACCTGCCACCCTATAATATATAGTGATCTATAGACTCTAACCCACTAGACTACCTGCCACCCTATAATATATAGTGATCTATAGACTCTAACCCACTAGACTACCTGCCACCCTATAATATATAGTGATCTATAGACTCTAACCCACTAGACTACCTGCCACCCTATAATATATAGTGATCTATAGACTCTAACCCACTAGACTACCTGCCACCCTATAATATATAGTGATCTATAGACTCTAACCCACTAGACTACCTGCCACCCTATAATATATAGTGATCTATAGACTCTAACCCACTAGACTACCTGCCACCCTATAATATATAGTGATCTATAGACTCTAACCCACTAGACTACCTGCCACCCTATAATATATAGTGATCTATAGTCAGACTCTAACCCACTAGACTACCTGCCACCCTATAATATATAGTGATCTATAGACTCTAACCCACTAGACTACCTGCCACCCTATAATATATAGTGATCTATAGACTCTAACCCACTAGACTACCTGCTACCCTATAATATATAGTGATCTATAGACTCTAACCCACTAGACTACCTGCTACCCTATAATATATAGTGATCTATAGACTCTAACCCACTAGACTACCTGCTACCCTATAATATATAGTGATCTATAGACTCTAACCCACTAGACTACCTGCCACCCCTATAATATATAGTGATCTATAGACTCTAACCCACTAGACTACCTGCCACCCTATAATATATAGTGATCTATAGACTCTAACCCACTAGACTACCTGCTACCCTATAATATATAGTGACCTATAGACTCTAACCCACTAGACTACCTGCTACCCTATAATATATAGTGATCTATAGACTCTAACCCACTAGACTACCTGCTACCCTATAATATATAGTGATCTATAGACTCTAACCCACTAGACTACCTGCCACCCTATAATATATAGTGATCTATAGACTCTAACCCACTAGACTACCTGCTACCCTATAATATATAGTGATCTATAGACTCTAACCCACTAGACTACCTGCCACCCTATAATATATAGTGATCTATAGACTCTAACCCACTAGACTACCTGCTACCCTATAATATATAGTGATCTATAGACTCTAACCCACTAGACTACCTGCCACCCTATAATATATAGTGATCTATAGACTCTAACCCACTAGACTACCTGCCACCCTATAATATATAGTGATCTATAGACTTTAACCCACTAGACTACCTGCCACCCTATAATATATAGTGATCTATAGACTCTAACCCACTAGACTACCTGCCACCCTATAATATATAGTGATCTATAGACTCTAACCCACTAGACTACCTGCTACCCTATAATATATAGTGATCTATAGACTCTAACCCACTAGACTACCTGCTACCCTATAATATATAGTGATCTATAGACTCTAACCCACTAGACTACCTGCTACCCTATAATATATAGTGATCTATAGACTCTAACCCACTAGACTACCTGCTACCCTATAATATATAGTGATCTATAGACTCTAACCCACTAGACTACCTGCCACCCTATAATATATAGTGATCTATAGACTCTAACCCACTAGACTACCTGCCACCCTATAATATATAGTGATCTATAGACTCTAACCCACTAGACTACCTGCTACCCTATAATATATAGTGACCTGTAGCGTTGAGCCAGTAACTGAAAGGTCGTTGATTCAAGCTGATAGATGTTTCAAAATGGCCCTTTGGATGTGGTATGTTACAGTACTGTAAATCACAGGACAATACTCTGTTTCCACATCAGACAATATACTGTTTCCACATTACAGTGTTTCCACATCAGACAATACACTGTTTCCACATCAGACAATATACTGTTTCCACATCAGACAATACACTGTTTCCTCAATACACTGTTTGCACATCAGACAATACACTGTTTCCACATCAGACATTATACTGTTTCCACATCAGACAATACACTGTTTCCACATCAGACAATACACTGTTTCCACATACACTGTTTCCACATCAGACAAATCACTGTTTCCACATCAGACAATACACTGTTTCCACATTACACTGTTTCCACATCAGACAATACACTGTTTCCACATCAGACAATACACTGTTTCAACGTCACACTGTTTCCACATCAGACAATACACTGTTTCCACATTACACTGTTTCCACATCAGACAAGACACTGTTTCCACATTACACTGTTTCCACATCAGACAATACACTGTTTCCACATCAGACAATACACTGTTTCCACATCAGCCATTACACTGTTTCCACATCAGCCAACACACTGTTTCCACAACACACTGTTTCCACATCAGACAAAATACTGTTTCCACATCAGACATTACACTGTTTCCACATCAGACAATACACTGTTTCCACATTAGACAATACACTGTTTCCACATTACACTGTTTCCACATCAGACAATACACTGTTTCCACATCAGACAATACACTGTTTCCACATCAGACAATACACTGTTTCCACATTATACTGTTTCCACATCAGACAATACACTGTTTCCACATTTCACTGTTTCCACATCAGACAATACACTGTTTCCACATCAGACAAAACACTGGTTCCACATCAGACAATACACTGTTTCCACATCAGACCATACACTGTTCCCACATCAGACAATACAGTGTTTCCACATCAGACAATATACTGTTTCCACATCAGCCATTACACTGTTTCCACAATACACTGTTTCCACATCAGACAATACACTGTTTCCACATCAGACAATATACTGTTTCCACATCAGACATTACACTGTTTCCACATCAGACAATACACTGTTTCCACATCAGACAACACACTGTTTCCATATCAGACAATACACTGTTTCCACATTACACTGTTTCCACATCAGACAATACACTGTTTCCACATCAGACAATACACTGTTTCAACGTTACACTGTTTCCACATCAGACAATACACTGTTTCCACATCAGACAAGACACTGTTTCCACATTACACTGTTTCCACATCAGACAAGACACTGTTTCCACATCACACTGTTTCCACATCAGACAATACACTGTTTCCACATCAGACAATACACTGTTTCCACATCAGCCATTACACTGTTTCCACATCAGCCAACACACTGTTTCCACAACACACTGTTTCCACATCAGACAAAATACTGTTTCCACATCAGACATTACACTGTTTCCACATCAGACAATACACTGTTTCCACATTAGACAATACACTGTTTCCACATTACACTGTTTCCACATCAGACAATACACTGTTTCCACATCAGACAATACACTGTTTCCACATCAGACAATACACTGTTTCCACATTATACTGTTTCCACATCAGCCAACACACTGTTTCCACAACACACTGTTTCCACATCAGACAATACACTGTTTCCACATCAGACAAAACACTGTTTCCACATCAGACAATACACTGTTTCCACATCAGACCATACACTGTTTCCACATCAGACAATACACTGTTTCCATATCAGACAATACACTGTTTCCACATCAGACAATACACTGTTTCCATATCAGACAATAAACTGTTTCCACATCAGACAATACCAGAATCTACAGGTTTACCAAAATCTAAAGGAGTAGTCAGGAAGCTCAGATCTTCTGCTCCAATGTGCTTTGAGAGGAGAAGAGGAGGGACGAAACGGGGTATCAAGGAAATACAATTGAGATTCTCCCAATATGAGGAAGCCTCTTTTAGACTATAGGGACGTCCCCCGCTAGTTATTCCACAGCTCAATACACGAGAAGAGGCTTTCAGAAAGAAGAGTCGCTAACTTGTGTCTGTCTACTCGATATTGATCTAGCTCGCCAATGTATGTAATAGAATAATGTTGCTAAGCAACTCACGTTTCCTCCCGGTAGATTTGACCAGTGCCGTTCCTATTGGCCTCACTGCCGCTCATGAATACAAACCGGTTTAACGTGAACAATAATCAGCAGGGGAAACATCTAGTCGGGTTAATTATCGATCATAAGATGTATGTTATTTTGTCATCAGCAGTGGAGCCGGTAGGCACGAGTAGAATAGACCAAAACAAACGTGATCGGTGTCACACTTACAGTAGTCTGGACGGAAACAAAACGAATGGTATAAAGGTTCCTTGGGACGGCCATAACCAGAAAACCCTAAAATGAACTCCTTACCTTAACAATACCCGTTACCTAACCCTCCTTCTCTTACTTTGGTATCATGGCGCCTAATCCTTCTCTTTCTTTGGTATCATGGCGCCTAATCCTTGTCTTTCTTTGGTATCATGGCGTTAGGACATGTATTTGTGCATGATGACAGCTGCTGTGCAGCAGTGTCTGATCGGTCAGGTTGCATTTTGTGATTCAAAATAAAAAGGAAGTGGGAAAGGACATATACATCTATTTACCGCTATTATATACCACCACCTATATACCGCTATTATATACCACCACCTATATACCACTATTATATACCACCACCTATATACCGCTATTATATACCACCACCTATATACCACTATTATATACCACCACCTATATACCGCTATTATATACCACCACCTATTTACCGCTATTATATACCACCATCTATATACCACTATTATATACCACCATCTATATACCACTATTATATACCACCATCTATATACCACTATTATATACCACCACCTATATACCGCTATTATATACCACCATCTATATACCACTATTATACACCACCACCTATATACCGCTATTATATACCACCACCTATATACCGCTATTATATACCACCACCTATATACCGCTATTATATACCACCACCTATTTACCGCTATTATATACCACCACCTATATACCGCTATTATATACCACCACCTATATACCACTATTATATACCACCACCTACCATCTATATACCACTATTATATACCACCACCTATATACCGCTATTATATACCACCATCTACCATCTATATACCGCTATTATATACCACCACCTATATACCGCTATTATATACCACCATCTATATACCACTATTATATACCACCACCTACCATCTATATACCACTATTATATACCACCACCTATATACCGCTATTATATACCACCATCTATATACCACTATTATATACCACCACCTACCATCTATATACCACTATTATATACCACCACCTATTTACCGCTATTATATACCACCACCTATATACCACTATTATATACCACCATCTATATACCGCTATTATATACCACCACCTATATACCGCTATTATATACCACCACCTATATACCGCTATTATATACCACCACCTATATACCGCTATTATATACCACCACCTATATACCGCTATTATATACCACCATCTATATACCGCTATTATATACCACCACCTATATACCGCTATTATATACCACCACCTATATACCGCTATTATATACCACCACCTATATACCGCTATTATATACCACCATCTATTTACCGCTATTATATACCACCACCTACCATCTATATACCACTATTATATACCACCACCTATATACCGCTATTATATACCACCACCTATATACCGCTATTATATACCACCATCTATATACCGCTATTATATACCACCACCTACCATCTATATACCACTATTATATACCACCACCTATATACCGCTATTATATACCACCACCTATATACCGCTATTATATACCACCATCTATATACCGCTATTATATACCACCACCTATATACCGCTATTATATACCACCATCTATATACCGCTATTATATACCACCACCTATATACCGCTATTATATACCACCACCTATATACCGCTATTATATACCACCATCTACCATCTATATACCACTATTATATACCACCACCTATATACCGCTATTATATACCACCACCTATATACCACTATTATATACCACCATCTACCATCTATATACCACTATTATATACCACCACCTACCATCTATATACCACTATTATATACCACCACCTATATACCGCTATTATATACCACCACCTATATACCGCTATTATATACCACCATCTATATACCGCTATTATATACCACCACCTATATACCGCTATTATATACCACCACCTATATACCGCTATTATATACCACCACCTATATACCGCTATTATATACCACCACCTACCATCTATATACCACTATTACACACCACCACCTATATACCGCTATTATATACCACCACCTACCATCTATATACCACTATTATATACCACCACCTATATACCGCTATTATATACCACCACCTACCATCTATATACCACTATTACACACCACCATCTATATACCGCTATTATATACCACCACCTACCATCTATATACCACTATTACACACCACCACCTATATACCGCTATTATATACCACCACCTATATACCGCTATTATATACCACCACCTATATACCGCTATTATATACCACTATTATATACCACTATTATATACCACCACCTATATACCGCTATTATATACCACCACCTACCATCTATATACCACTATTACACACCACCATCTATATACCGCTATTATATACCACCACCTACCATCTATATACCACTATTACACACCACCACCTATATACCGCTATTATATACCACCACCTATATACCGCTATTATATACCACCACCTATATACCGCTATTATATACCACTATTATATACCACTATTATATACCACCACCTATATACCGCTATTATATACCACCACCTACCATCTATATACCACTATTACACACCACCACCTATATACCGCTATTATATACCACCACCTATATACCGCTATTATATACCACTATTATATACCACTATTATATACCACCACCTATATACCGCTATTATATACCACCACCTACCATCTATATACCACTATTACACACCACCACCTATATACCGCTATTATATACCACCATCTATATACCACTATTATATACCACCATCTACCATCTATATACCGCTATTATATACCACCATCTACCATCTATATACCACTATTACACACCACCACCTATATACCGCTATTATATACCACCACCTATATACCACTATTATATACCACCACCTACCATCTATATACCACTATTACACACCACCACCTATATACCGCTATTATATACCACCATCTATATACCACTATTATATACCACCATCTACCATCTATATACCGCTATTATATACCACCATCTACCATCTATATACCACTATTACACACCACCACCTATATACCACTATTATATACCACCATCTATATACCACTATTATATACCACCATCTACCATCTATATACCACTATTATATACCACCATCTATATACCGCTATTATATACCACCACCTATATACCACTATTATATACCACCATCTACCATCTATATACCACTATTATATACCACCACCTATATACCGCTATTATATACCACTATTATATACCACTATTATATACCACCACCTATTTACCGCTATTATATACCACCACCTATATACCGCTATTATATACCACCACCTATATACCGCTATTATATACCACCACCTATATACCGCTATTATATACCACTATTATATACCACTATTATATACCACCACCTATATACCGCTATTATATACCACCATCTACCATCTATATACCACTATTACATACCACCACCTATATACCGCTATTACACACCACCATCTATATACCACTATTATATACCACCACCTACCATCTATATACCGCTATTATATACCACCACCTATATACCGCTATTATATACCACCACCTACCATCTATATACCACTATTATATACCACCACCTATATACCGCTATTATATACCACCACCTACCATCTATATACCACTATTATATACCACCACCTATATACCACTATTATATACCACCACCTATATACCACTATTATATACCACCATCTACCATCTATATACCACTATTATATACCACCACCTACCATCTATATACCACTATTATATACCACCATCTACCACCTATATACCACTATTATATACCACCATCTACCATCTATATACCACTATTATATACCACCATCTACCATCTATATACCACTATTATATACCACCACCTACCATCTATATACCACTATTACACACCACCACCTATATACCACTATTATATACCACCACCTATATACCACTATTATATACCACCACCTACCATCTATTTACCGCTATTATATACCACCATCTACCATCTATATACCACTATTACACACCACCATCTATTTACCGCTATTATATACCACCACCTATATACCACTATTATATACCACCACCTACCATCTATTTACCGCTATTATATACCACCACCTATTTACCGCTAGTATATACCACCACCTATATACCACTATTATATACCACCACCTACCATCTATTTACCGCTATTATATACCACCACCTATATACCACTATTATATACCACCACCTATATACCACTATTATATACCACCACCTACCATCTATTTACCGCTATTATATACCACCATCTACCATCTATATACCACTATTACACACCACCATCTATTTACCGCTATTATATACCACCACCTATATACCACTATTATATACCACCATCCACCATCTATATACCACTATTATATACCACCACCTATATACCACTATTATATACCACCATCTACCATCTATATACCACTATTATATACCACCATCTATATACCGCTATTACACACCACCATCTATATACCACTATTACACACCACCACCTATATACCACTATTACACACCACCATCTATATACCACTATTACACACCACCATCTATATACCACTATTATATACCACCACCTACCATCTATATACCACTATTATATACCACCACCTATATACCACTATTATATACCACCACCTACCATCTATTTACCGCTATTATATACCACCAACTACCATCTATATACCACTATTACACACCACCATCTATATACCACTATTACACACCACCATCTATATACCACTATTACACACCATCTATATACCACTATTATATACCACCACCTATATACCACTATTACACACCACCATCTATATACCACTATTACACACCACCACCTATATACCGCTATTATATACCACCACCTACCATCTATATACCACTATTATATACCACCACCTATATACCACTATTATATACCACCACCTATATACCACTATTACACACCACCATCTACCATCTATATACCACTATTACACACCACCATCTATTTACCGCTATTATATACCACCATCTACCATCTATTTACCGCTATTATATACCACCACCTATATACCGCTATTATATACCACCATCTACCATCTATATACCACTATTACACACCACCATCTATATACCGCTATTATATACCACCACCTACCATCTATATACCACTATTACATACCACCACCTATATACCACTATTACACACCACCATCTACCATCTATATACCACTATTACACACCACCACCTATATACCGCTATTATATACCACCATCTATATACCACTATTACACACCACCATCTATATACCACTATTACACACCACCACCTATATACCACTATTATATACCACCACCTACCATCTATATACCACTATTACACACCACCATCTATATACCACTATTACACACCACCATCTAACATCTATATACCACTATTACACACCACCATCTATATACCACTATTACACACCACCATCTATATACCACTATTACACACCACCATCTATATACCACTATTACACACCACCAACTATATACCACTATTACACACCACCATCTACCATCTATATACCACTATTACACACCACCATCTATATACCGCTATTACACACCACCATCTAACATCTATATACCACTATTACACACCACCATCTATATACCACTATTACACACCACCATCTACCATCTATATACCACTATTATATACCACCATCTACCATCTATATAACACTATTATATACCAACATCTAACATCTATATACCACTATTATATACCACCATCTAACATCTATATACCACTATTATATACCACCATCTAACATCTATATAGCACTATTACACACCACCACCTATATACCACTATTATATACCACCACCTATATACCACTATTATATACCACCATCTAACATCTATATACCACTATTACACACCACCATCTATATACCGCTATTACACACCACCATCTAACATCTATATACCACTATTACACACCACCATCTATATACCACTATTACACACCACCATCTACCATCTATATACCATCTCCAAAATTTTAGAAAAAGCTGTTGCACAGCAACTGACTGCCTTCCTGAAGACAAACAATGTATACGAAACGCCTCAGTCTGGTTTTAGACCCCATCATAGCACTGAGACTGCACTTGTGAAGGTGGTAAATGACCTTTAATGACGCCAGACCGAGGCTCTGCATCTGTCCTCGTGCTCCTAGATCTTAGTGCCGCTTTTGATACCATCGATCACCACATTCTTTGGAGAGATTGGAAACCCAAATTGGTCTACATGGACAAGTTCTGGCCTGGTTTAGATCTTATCTGTCGGAAAGATATCAGTTTGTCTCTGTGAATGGTTTGTCCTCTGACAAATCAATTGTAAATTTCGGTGTTCCTCAAGGTTCCGCTTTAGGACCACTATTGTTTTCACTATATATTTTACCTCTTGGGGATGTCATTCGAAAACATAATGTTAAATTTCACTGCTATGCAGACGACACACAGCTGTACATTTCAATGAAACATGGTGAAGCCCCAAAATTGCCCTCGCTAGAAGCCTGTGTTTCAGACATAAAGAAGTGGATGGCTGCAAACTTTCTACTTTTAAACTCGGACAAAACAGAGATGCTTGTTCTAGGTCCCAAGAAACAAAGAGATCTTCTGTTGAATCTGACAATTAATCTGGATGGTTGTACAGTCGCCTCAAATAAAACTGTGAAGGACCCCGAGCGTTACTCTGGACCCTGATCTCTTTTGAAGAACATATCAAGACTGTTTCAAGGACAGCTTTTTTCCATCTACGTAACATTGCAAAAATCAGAAATTTTCTGTCCAAAAATGACGAGAAAAATTAATCCATGCTTTTGTTACTTCTAGGCTGGACTACTGCAATGCTCTACTTTCCGGCTACCCGGATAAAGCACTAAATAAACTTCAGTTAGTGCTAAACACGGCTGCTAGAATCCTGACTAGAACCAAAAAATTTGATCATATTACTCCAGTGTTAGCCTCCCTACACTGGCTTCCTGTTAAGGCAAGGGCTGATTTCAAGGTTTTACTGCTAACCCACAAAGCATTACATGGGCTTGCTCCTACCTATCTTTTCCGATTTGGTCCCGCCGCACATACCTACACGCACGCCACGGTCACAAGACGCAGGCCTCCTAATTGTCCCTAGAATTTCTAAGCAAACGGCTGGAGGTAGGGCTTTCCCTATAGAGCTCCATTTTTATGGAATGGTCTGCCTACCAATGTGAGAGACGCAGACTCAGTCTCAACTTTAAGTCTTTACTGAAGACTTATCTCTTCAGTAGGTCCTATGATTAAGTATAGTCTGGCCCAGGAGTGTGAAGTGAACGGAAAGGTTGGAGCAACGAACCGCCCTTGCTGTCTCTGCCTTGCCGGTTCCCCTCTTTCCACTGGGATTCTCTGCCTCTAACCCTTTTACAGAGGCTGAGTACTGGCCTACTGGGTGTTCTCCATGCCGCCATGGGAGGGGTGCGCCACTTGAGTGGGTTGAGTCACTGACGTGGTCTTCCTTCTGGGCTGGCGCCCCCCCTTGCGTGTGCCATGGCGGAGATCGCTGTGGGCTATACTGGCCTTGTCTTAGGACGGTAAGTTGGTGGTTGGAGACATCCCTCTAGTGGTGTGGGGCTGTGCTTTGCAAAGTGGGTGGGGTTATATCCCGCCTGTTTGGCCCTGTCCGGGGTATCATCGGATGGGGCCACAGTGTCTTCTGATCCCTCCTGTCTCAGCCTCCAGTATTTATGCTGCAGTAGTTTATGTGTCGGGGCTAGGGTCAGTCTGTTACATCTGGAGTATTTCTCTTGTCTTATCCGGTGTCCTGTGTGTATTTAAATATGCCTCTCTAATTCTCTCTTCTCTCTTTCTGTCTTTCTCTCGGAGGACCTGAGCCCTAGGACCATGCCTCAGGACTACCTGGTATGATGACTCCTTGCTGTCCCCAGTCCACCTGGTCGTGCTGCTGCTCCAGTTTCAACTGTTCTGCCTGCGGCTATGGAACCCTGACCTGTTCACCGGACGTGCTTGCTGCACCCTCGACAACTACTATGATTATTATTATTTGACCATGCTGGTCATTTATGAACATTTTAACATTTTAACATTTTGACCATGTTCTGTTTTAATATCCACCTGCACAGCCAGAAGAGGACTGGCCACCCCTCATAGCCTGGTTCCTCTCTAGGTTTCTTCCTAGGTTTTTGGCCTTTCTAGGGAGTTTTTCCTAGGGAGTTTTTCCTAGCCACCGTGCTTCTTTCACATGCTTTGCTTGTTGTTTGGGGTTTTAGGCTGGGTTTCTGTACAGCACTTTGAGAATATCAGCTGATGTACGAAGGGCTATATAAAAATAAATTTGATTTGGATTTGATATACCACTATATATACCACCATCTATATACCGCTATACACACCACCATCTAACATCTATATACCACTATTACACACCACCTCTATATACCACTATTACACACCACCATCTACCACCATATACCACTATTATATACCACCATCTACCATCTATATACCACTATTACACACCACCATCTATATACCACTGTTACACACCACCATCTATATACCACTATTACACACCACCATCTATATACCACTATTACACACCACCATCTATATACCACTGTTACACACCACCATCTATATACCACTATTACACACCACCATCTATATACCACTATTACACACCACCATCTATATACCACTATTACACACCATCTATATACCACTATTATATACCACCACCTATATACCACTATTATATACCACCATCTACCATCTATATACCACTATTATATACCACCATCTATATACCGCTATTACACACCACCACCTATATACCACTATTACACACCACCATCTATATACCACTATTACACACCACCACCTATATACCACTATTACACACCACCATCTACCATCTATATACCACTATTACACACCACCATCTATATACCACTATTATATACCACCACCTATATACCACTATTATATACCACCATCTACCATCTATATACCACTATTACACACCACCATCTAACATCTATATACCACTATTACATACCACCATCTATATACCACTATTATATACCACCACCTATATACCACTATTATATACCACCATCTACCATCTATATACCACTATTACACACCACCATCTATATACCACTATTACATACCACCATCTATATACCACTATTACACACCACCATCTATATACCACTATTACACACCACCATCTATATACCACTATTATATACCACCACCTATATACCACTATTATATACCACCATCTACCATCTATATACCACTATTACACACCACCATCTATATACCACTATTACACACCACCATCTATATACCACTATTATATACCACCACCTATATACCACTATTATATACCACCATCTACCATCTATATACCACTATTACACACCACCATCTATATACCACTATTACACACCACCATCTATATACCACTATTATATACCACCACCTATATACCACTATTATATACCACCATCTACCATCTATATACCACTATTACACACCACCATCTTTATACCACTATTACACACCACCACCTATATACCACTATTATATACCACCATCTATATACCACTATTACACACCACCATCTATATACCACTATTACACACCACCATCTATATACCACTATTACACACCACCATCTATATACCACTATTACACACCACCATCTATATACCACTATTACACACCACCATCTATATACCACTATTACACACCATCTATATACCACTATTATATACCACCACCTATATACCACTATTATATACCACCATCTACCATCTATATACCACTATTATATACCACCATCTATATACCGCTATTACACACCACCACCTATATACCACTATTACACACCACCATCTATATACCACTATTACACACCACCACCTATATACCACTATTACACACCACCATCTACCATCTATATACCACTAATACACACCACCATCTATATACCACTATTATATACCACCACCTATATACCACTATTATATACCACCATCTACCATCTATATACCACTATTACACACCACCATCTAACATCTATATACCACTATTACACACCACCATCTATATACCACTATTATATACCACCACCTATATACCACTATTATATACCACCATCTACCATCTATATACCACTATTACACACCACCATCTATATACCACTATTACATACCACCATCTATATACCACTATTACACACCACCATCTATATACCACTATTACACACCACCATCTATATACCACTATTATATACCACCACCTATATACCACTATTATATACCACCATCTACCATCTATATACCACTATTACACACCACCATCTAACATCTATATACCACTATTACACACCACCATCTATATACCACTATTATATACCACCACCTATATACCACTATTATATACCACCATCTACCATCTATATACCACTATTACACACCACCATCTATATACCACTATTATATACCACCACCTACCATCTATATACCACTATTACACACCACCATCTATATACCACTATTATATACCACCACCTACCATCTATATACCACTATTATATACCACCACCTATATACCACTATTATATACCACCATCTACCATCTATATACCACTATTACACACCACCATCTATATACCACTATTATATACCACCACCTACCATCTATATACCACTATTATATACCACCACCTATATACCACTATTACACACCACCATCTATATACCACTATTACACACCACCATCTATATACCACTATTACACACCACCAACCACCATCTATATACCGCTATTACACACCACCATCTATATACCACTATTACACACCACCATCTAACATCTATATACCACTATTACACACCACCATCTATATACCACTATTACACACCACCATCTATATACCACTATTACACACCACCATCTACCATCTATATACCACTATTACACACCACCATCTATATACCGCTATTACACACCACCATCTATATACCACTATTACACACCACCATCTACCATCTATATACCACTATTACACACCACCATCTATATACCGCTATTACACACCACCATCTATATACCACTATTACACACCACCATCTATATACCACTATTACACACCACCATCTAACATCTATATACCACTATTACACACCACCATCTATATACCACTATTACACACCACCATCTATATACCACTATTACACACCACCATCTACCATCTATATACCACTATTACACACCACCATCTATATACCACTATTACACACCACCATCTAACATCTATATACCACTATTACACACCACCATCTATACACCACTATTACACACCACCATCTATATACCACTATTACACACCACCATCTATATACCACTATTACACACCACCAACTATATACCGCTATTACACACCACCATCTAACATCTATATACCACTATTACACACCACCATCTATATACCACTATTACACACCACCATCTACCATCTATATACCACTATTATATACCACCATCTACCATCTATATAACACTATTATATACCAACATCTAACATCTATATACCACTATTATATACCACCATCTAACATCTATATACCACTATTATATACCACCATCTAACATCTATATAGCACTATTACACACCACCACCTATATACCACTATTATATACCACCACCTATATACCACTATTATATACCACCATCTAACATCTATATACCACTATTACACACCACCATCTATATACCGCTATTACACACCACCATCTAACATCTATATACCACTATTACACACCACCATCTATATACCACTATTACACACCACCATCTACCATCTATATACCACTATTATATACCACCATCTATATACCGCTATTACACACCACCATCTAACATCTATATACCACTATTACACACCACCATCTATATACCACTATTACACACCACCATCTACCATCCATATACCACTATTATATACCACCATCTACCATCTATATACCACTATTACACACCACCATCTATATACCACTGTTACACACCACCATCTATATACCACTATTACACACCACCATCTATATACCACTATTACACACCACCATCTATATACCACTATTACACACCACCATCTATATACCACTATTACACACCACCATCTATATACCACTATTACACACCACCATCTATATACCACTATTACACACCACCACCTATATACCGCTATTACACACCACCACCTATATACCACTATTACACACCACCATCTATTTACCGCTATTACACACCACCATCTACCATCTATATACCACTATTATATACCACCATCTACCATCTATATACCACTATTATATACCACCATCTACCATCTATATACCACTATTATATACCACCATCTACCATCTATATACCACTATTATATACCACCATCTATTTACCGCTATTACGCACCACCATCTACCATCTATATACCACTATTACACACCACCATCTACCATCTATATACCACTATTATATACCACCATCTAACATCTATATACCACTATTACACACCACCATCTATATACCACTATTACACACCACCATCTACCATCTATATACCACTATTACACACCACCATCTATATACCACTATTACACACCACCATCTATATACCACTATTACACACCACCATCTACCATCTATATACCACTATTACACACCACCATCTATATACCACTATTACACACCACCATCTATATACCACTATTACACACCACCATCTACCATCTATATACCACTATTACACACCACCATCTATATACCTCTATTACACACCACCATCTATATACCACTATTACACACCACCATCTATATACCACTATTACACACCACCATCTATATACCGCTATTACACACCACCATCTATATACCACTATTACACACCACCATCTATATACCGCTATTACATACCACCAACTATATACCACTATTACACACCACCATCTATATACCACTATTACACACCACCAACTATATACCACTATTACACACCACCATCTATATACCACTATTACACACCACCATCTAACATCTATATACCACTATTACAACCACCATCTATATACCACTATTACACACCACCATCTATACCACTATAACACACCACCATCTATATACCACTATTACACACCACCATCTATATACCGCTATTACACACCACCATCTATATACCACTATTACACACCACCAGCTATATACCACTATTACACACCACCATCTAACATCTATATACCACTATTACACACCACCATCTATATACCACTATTACACACCACCATCTAACATCTATATACCACTATTACACACCACCATCTATATACCACTATTACACACCACCATCTATATACCACTATAACACACCACCATCTATATACCGCTATTACACACCACCATCTATATACCACTATTACACACCACCATCTATATACCACTATTACACACCACCATCTACCACCTATATACCACTATTACACACCACCATCTATATACCACTATTACACACCACCATCTATATACCACTATTATATACCACCATCTATATACCACCATGACACACCACCATCTATATACCACTATTACACACCACCATCTATATACCACTATTACACACCACCATCTATATACCACTATTACACACCACCATCTATATACCACTATTACACACCACCATCTATATACCACCATTACACACCACCATCTATATACCACTATTACACACCACCATCTATATACCACTATTACACACCACCATCTATATACCACTATTACACACCACCATCTACCATCTATATACCACTATTACACACCACCATCTATATACCTCTATTACACACCACCATCTATATACCACTATTACACACCACCATCTATATACCACTATTACACACCACCATCTATATACCGCTATTACACACCACCATCTATATACCACTATTACACACCACCATCTATATAGCACTATTACACACCACCATCTATATACCACTATTACAAACCACCATCTATATACCACTATTACACACCACCATCTATATACCACTATTACACACCACCATCTAACATCTATATACCACTATTACAACCACCATCTATATACCACTATTACACACCACCATCTATACCACTATAACACACCACCATCTATATACCACTATTACACACCACCATCTATATACCGCTATTACACACCACCATCTATATACCACTATTACACACCACCACTATATACCACTATTACACACCACCATCTAACATCTATATACCACTATTACACACCACCATCTATATACCACTATTACACACCACCATCTAACATCTATATACCACTATTACACACCACCATCTATATACCACTATTACACACCACCATCTATATACCACTATAACACACCACCATCTATATACCACTATTACACACCACCATCTATATACCACTATTACACACCACCATCTATATACCACTATTACACACCACCATCTAACAT
>NW_025549401.1:0-8951 GCF_905237065.1 Salmo salar | reverse complement strand
GTCACGTCCTACCCATGGAGCTGTTGTTGTAGTTTTGGGGTCGGGGGCGGTTGGCAGTCTTGTGTTCTGTGTTGAGTCTTGTGACTCCCTGATCCAGGAACAGCTGGGGATCGTTGTTCCTGATTGGCTATTTGATTGTTTGTCACTTGGTTTTGTGGTAGTTATTTTCACTCTTATTACTTACTCAACTGTCGGTCTATCGTTCTCTTTTGTTTATTGGTTTCCCCGTGTTCCCGTTTATTTAATAAATTATCATGATGAACCGCGCAACCTACTGCACCTTGTCCATTTCCACACAAACCCTTACAACTACCCCCCACCGAAAGACCAAGCGGCAAAGGGGGAAGCCACAGGAGAAAAAAAGGGAACAATGACATGGGAGGGCGTCCTGGACGGCAAGGGAGCCTACACCTGGAAGAGATCCTGGCCGGAGGATCGCGCCTCCCCATGGAACAGTGGAGGAGAGCACTCAGGAGAGTGGAGGCAGCTGGACAGAGGAACCATCGGAAAGGATTACAGCTGGAACACGGTTGGTAGAAACCCGGGGGCAGCCCAAGATTTTTTTTGGGGGGGGCACACGTCGCCAGGCCAGGAAGAGCCTAAACCAGCTACCCGTGACTACAGGGCCGGTGCGTCCGACGGTGCTCATGTTACGCTGAGGTGCTGCACCATCTCGCCTATCCCGGACACGCACAGCCCAGTGCGCCCGGTACCAGCGCCCCGCGGGTGCCGGGGCGAGGGAGCATCGGGCCGGAAGGGGTGATCCCAACCCTGCACTCAAGACCGCCAGTGCGCCCTTTCGGTCCGGTGTTTCCCGCTAACACACTAGCATGATGCTGTCTCCAGGCTGAATGCGTCCAATACCTCCCCACGCATCAGGGAGTCAGCAGTCGGTCATCAGACTGCCCGCCAGTCAGCAGTCACCAAGTTGCCCGCCCATCAGCGGTGCGTCGGAGCTGCCCCCCAGTCAAGTCGTCGAGCTGCCCGCCAGTCAACAGTCTCGGCTGCCCGCCGTCAACAGTCTCGACTGCCCGCCCGATCAGCAGTCGTCGAGCTGCCCTCCCTCCCGGTTTTACTGCCCGTATTTTCAACAATCGCGCCCGGAGTGGGACTACCTATGGAGTGGCCGGACTGCGGCTGAACTGCCGGAGTGGCGGACTGCGCTAACTGCCGGGTGGCGGACTGCGCTAACTCCGGAGTGGCTGCTAACTCGGAGTGACTCGCTAACTCGAGTGTCACTCCTGGTGTCTCTGTTTGAGTGGCGGATGCCTTTCTCCGGACTGCCCTGTTCTGCCAGAGTGGCCACTCCCGGTTCTGCCAGAGGTGCCCTCCTGCCCTGATCTCCAGGGTGCCCGGCCTGTCAGATCAGCCCGAGGGTCCTCCTGCCCTTCGGGTCCAGCGTAAACCTCTGCCTCCGGTCCAGCCGGTGGTCCTCCTCCCTCCCCCAAGTGCTTTTCCGCATGCCTTCGGTCCAGCCGAGTGCCATGCCTTCCGGTCCAGCCTCTTGAGTGCCCGCATCCTTCCCGGCGCCACCGTGGCCCCCATGCCTTCCCGGCCCGCCCCTAGTGCCCTGCCTTCGCCGGCCCAGCCCAGGCCCGCATGCCTTCCGGCGGCCCAGCCCAGGGGCCCGCGCTGCCTTCCGGCGGCCCGCCCGAGGGGCCGCTCCTCTCCCGGCCCACCCGAGGGCCCTCCCTGCTCTCCGGCCCGAGGCCCTCTCCCCGGCCCACCGAGGCCCTCCTGTCCCCATCCCGGCCGGCAGGGCCCTCCTGTCCTCTCGGCCCGGTCGGGGTCCTCTGCCTGGCGCTATCGGCTCCACCGAAGTGGGCTGCCCGAGGTGGAGCAGGGTCCACGTCCTGCCCGAGCCCCTCCAGATGTGTTAGGGTGTAGCTCGGTGCCGTCGTTGACGGCGGCCACCCTCCTTTCCTTTTGTTTAGGGGTTATTGTTTATCGGTTTTGTTGGGGATTTTGTTTGTTGTGTTTTTTCGTTGTTAGGTGCATTCCGGGGTCTGCACTTAGATACTTCACTCCTGACCAGCAGATGACTGTTGTTGTAGTTTTGGGGTCAGGGCGTGGCAGTCTTGTGTTCTGTGTTGGTCTTGTGACTCCTGATCAACAGCTGGGATCGTTGTTCCTGATTTTTTTATTGTTTTCTGTTTTGTGGTGTTATTTTCACTTTATTATATTCTTTGTTCTCTTTTGTTTATTGGTTTTCCCGTGTTCCTTTATTTAATAAATTATCATATACCCAACCTCCCACCTTGTCCATTTCCACAAAACACCGTTACACATGGTTCATGTGGGGTCAAATACATTATAAACGCTCGCAGTTGAGAATGGTTTTTAAAGAACTGATTGGGTCTCTAATTGGCACCAGTAACAAATGCCCCATAGCATCAGCTCCTCCTAAATCATGCATTGAGCAATGGTTCAGCAGACTTTTAGCCCTCCACCAACTGGCTGCTGTTGTGGCTCTGTGGGTGTAACCTTTGACAATTTTGATACCTTCTGAAACGCTCGTATTACAAGGAGGATGTGATCTGCTCAAGTAATATGCTTCAGGTTCTGCCTCACCTAAAGCCAATTCTGGTGGGAAGCTGCTATAGACCACCAGGAGTGCTAACAATCAATATCTGAAAACATCTTTGATAATGCTTATGTATATCATGAGTTCTGGGTGACTTAAATGTTACTGGCTTTCCATCAGAATGCCACTCCTTGAACTTAGTCCCCAACCTGGATTCGGGATTAGCCATCAACCTACCAGGGTGGTGCCCAAAACAGTGCTTGAATGAATTCATCAACATGTATTGATCATGTCTTCACTAATGCTGCAGACGTTTGTTTTGAAAGCAGTATCAGGCCATTGGATGTAGTGATCACAATATAGTAGCGCATAAACCAAAGTTCCAAAGGCTGGGCCTAAATTGTGAATAGTCATTTAAGTTTTGTAGGGATTCCTATGTTGTTGATGTGAAGAATATTTGTTGGTCACCGAACATAATGACAAGCAACCAGATGCTGCGCTTGACACATTTGTTAAATTGCTTATCCCAGTTACTAATAAGATGCACCCATTAAGAAATACTGTAAACTCTGTTGTGAATCTCCGTGGTTATGAAATTAACAATTGTATATGGATTGCGAGGGGTGGTGAAGAATATCCAAATTCATTTTACAACTGGTTGGCAAATGTACTGCAAATTGAGAAATCATGCGGGCTAAAGCAAATAAACGAAGAAAAACTACACTATAAACAAAATAAATACATAAGAATATATAAAGCTTTGGGTCTAAAATAAATTTTTGGGCAAACGGCATGCTCATTCCATGTTCAATGAATCAGATGGATCGTTTAGCTAAAATAAACACAGTATTGCCAACTACTCTAATATATTTTTCATTAACAAGATCTGAAAATTAGGCATCACATGTCAGCAACATGCTACACTACACATCCAAATATATCTGACCAATTTATGAAAGACAGCATTTGTGCGTATACTCCCCCTCAGTATTTCGAGGGTCGTCAGGCTGCTCTATTAAGCACACCTGTCACCTTCGTTACAGCACATCAGCGCCTCATCAGACTCACCTGGACTCAATCACCTGCCTGATTCTGTATGTCACTTCCTTTGGTTCGTTATTGTTTCTGTTCCGTTGCTTCATATCTGTATGCTACTCGTGTTTCTTGTTTTGTTCCTTGTGTTATTTATTATTAAAAGTCACTCCCCTGAACTTGCTTCACGACTCCCAGCGTACAGGTTACAGAATACCGCCTTCTCACCAAAGGGGAGCATCAGGGTTTTAGTTTTAGTTTTTTGTGAATGTAGGTGACGTCGGGTCTGGGTGCTGCTGGAGCAACCGGGGATGCCTCAGTTGGCTCGTCAGGCTTCCATGCCTCAGCTGGTTCGTCATGTTCACACAGACTCAGTTGGCCTGGCAGGCTCCCGCACCTCTGCCGGCTCGTCAGGCAGACTCCCGCACCTCAACTGGCTCATCAGGCAGACTTCGCGCCTCAGCAGAAGCAGCCGGCCCGTTCCTGGTCTCGGATCAGTCCCTCTGGTGGCGTCCTGCGATTGGAGCCGCTCATCAGGAGGGGGTACTGTACGTATACTCCCGTCCGGGCGCTCGAGGTAGTCAGGCTGGTCATTATTACGCACACTAGTCACTATCATTATGTGCATCAGCGCCTCATCAGACTCACCTGGTCTCAATCACCTGCCTGATTACCAGTCCAGAACCGTAGTGAGTCTGTCTACAGTCCAGAACCGAGTGAGTCTGCCTACAGTCCAGAACCGAGTGAGTCTGCCTACAGTCCGAACCGAGTGAGTCTGCCTACAGTCCGGAACCGAGAGAGTCTGCCTACAGTCCGGAACCAAGAGAGTCGCCCTACAGTCCAGAGCTCCTAGAGTCGCCCACAGTCCGGGTCGACGGGAGGGACATCTCTGTAGAGACGATGTGTGAGTGGAGTGAGCCAGGGGTAGAGCAGGGTCTCGCGTGCAGCTCCTGAGCCACCTCCTGAGGGGGAGAGTATTGGGGAAAGGGGGTGTTGCAGGAGCTGGACGCAGACCCTCCCTTCCCTCCCATGTAATTTTGGATTTATTTTGTTTTGGGGGTTATTTTGGGTTTTTGTGTGAGGTGCATCTGGGGTCTGCAACTTTGGGGGGGGTACTGTCACGTCCTGACCAGTATAGGGGTTATTTTGTTATTGTAGTTTGGTCAGGACATGGCAGGGGGTATTTGTTTTATATGGTTCGGGTTGTATGTGTATGTAGAGGGGTGTTTGGTTTATGTATTCCGGTTTTGTGTATGTTAGTATAGTTCTATGTTCTGTCTAGTCTATTGTAGTTCTA
Organism: Salmo salar; assembly: GCF_905237065.1. Taxonomy (NCBI): domain Eukaryota; kingdom Metazoa; phylum Chordata; class Actinopteri; order Salmoniformes; family Salmonidae; genus Salmo; species Salmo salar. The sequence continues at coordinate 4,098 of NW_025549401.1, read as the reverse complement.
TGTTTACTTTATTGGTTTGGACCTTCAATTGGAAGCAGCTGGTTATCGTTGCTTCTGGATTGAAGGTCCTATAATTAGAGTTTGTTTTCATGGGGGGGTTTTGTGGGAGGTTGTTCTTGTTTTTCTGTATGTTTGCCTTCAAGACAGTTTTTCGTCGTTCATCGTTTTGTTGTTTTTGTTTGTTAATCAAATCAAATCAAATGTATTTATATAGCCCTTCGTACATCAGCTGATATCTCAAAGTGCTGTACAGAAACCCAGCCTAAAACCCCAAACAGCAAGCAAAGCATGTGAAAGAAGCACGGTGGCTAGAAAACTCCTAGGAAGTCTCCCTAGAAAGGCCGAAAAACACAAGGGAAGAAACCTAGAGAGCAACCAGGCTATGAGGGGTGGCCAGTCCTCTTCTGGCGTGTGCAGGGTGGTCAAGATGTTAAAATGTTCATAAATGACCAGCATGGTCAAATAATAATAATCATAGTAGTTGTCAGGGTGCAACAAGCACGTCCGGTGAACAGGTCAGGGTTCCATAGCCGCAGGCAGAACAGTTGAAGCTGGAGCAGCAGCACGCCAGGTGGACTGGGGACAGCAAGGGAGTCATCATACCAGGTAGTCCTGAGGCATGGTCTAGGACTCAGGTCCTCCGAGAAAGACAGAAAGAGAGAAAGAGAGAATTAGAGAGCATATTTAAATTCACACAGGACACCGGATAAGACAAGAGAAATACTCCAGATGTAACAGACTGACCCTAGCCCCCGACACATAAACTACTGCAGCATAAATACTGAGGCTGAGACAGGAGGGATCAGAAGACACTGTGGCCCCATCCGATGATACCCCAGACAGGGCCAAACAGGCAGGATATAACCCCACCCACTTTGCCAAAGCACAGCCCCCCACACCACTAGAGGGATGTCTCCAACCACCAACTTACCGTCCTAAGACAAGGCCGAGTATAGCCCACAACGATCTCCGCCATGGCACAACCCAGACAGGAAGACCACGTCGGTGACTCCAACCCACTCAAGTGACGCACCCCTCCCATGGACGGCATGGAAGAACACCAGTAAGCCAGTGACTCAGCCCTGTAAAAGGGTTAGAGGCAGAGAATCCCAGTGGAAAGAGGGGAACCGGCAAGGCAGAGCAGCAAGGGCGTTCGTTTGCTCCAGCCTTTCCGATCCTTCACACTCCTGGGCCAGACTATACTTAATCATAGGACCTACTGAAGAGATAAGTCTTCAGTAAAGACTTAAAGGTTGAGACTGAGTCTGCGTCTCTCTCACATTGGTAGGCAGACCATTCCATAAAAAATTGAGCTCTATAGGAGAAAGCCCTACCTCCAGCCGTTTGCTTAGAAATTCTAGGGACAATTAGGAGGCCTCGTCTGTGACCGTAGCGTACGTGTAGGTATGTACGGCAGGACCAAATCGGAAAGATAGGTAGGAGCAAGCCCATGTAATGCTTTGTAGGTTAGCAGTAAAACCTTGAAATCAGCCCTTGCCTTAACAGGAAGCCAGTGTAGGGAGGCTAGCACTGGAGTAATATGATCAAATTTTTTGGTTCTAGTCAGGATTCTAGCAGCTGTATTTAGCACTAACTGAAGTTTGTTTAGTGCTTTATCCGGTAGCCGGAAAGTAGAGCATTGCAGTAGTCCAGCCAGAAGTAACAAAAGCATGGATTAATTTTTCTGGCGTAATTTTTGGACAGAAAGTTTCTGATTTTTGCAATGTTACGTAGATGGAAAAAGCTGTCCTTGAAACAGTCTTGATATGTTCTTCAAAAGAGAGATCAGGGTCCAGAGTAACGCGAGGTCCTTCACAGTTTTATTTGAGACGACTGTACAACCATCCAGATTAATTGTCAGATTCAACAGAAGATCTCTTTGTTTCTTGGGACCTAGAACAAGCATCTCTGTTTTGTCCGAGTTTAAAAGTAGAAAGTTTGCAGCCATCCACTTCTTTATGTCTGAAACACAGGTTTCTAGCGAGGGCAATTTTGGGGCTTCACCATGTTTCATTGAAATGTACAGCTATGTGTCGAATCCGCAAGTAGCAGTGAAATGTAACATTATGTTTTCGAATGACATCCCCAAGAGGTAAAATATATAGTGAAAACAATAGTGGTCCTAAACGGAACCTTGAGGAACACCGAAATGTACAATTGATTTGTCAGAGGACAAACCATTCACAGAGACAAACTGATAACTTTCCGACAGATAAGATCTAAACCAGGCCAGAACTTGTCCATGTAGACCAATTTGGGTTTCCGAATCTCTCCAAAAGAATGTGGTGATCATGGTATCAAAAGCGGCACCTAAGATCTAGGAGCACGAGGACAGATGCAGAGCCTCGGTCTGACGTCATTAAAGGTCATTTACCACCTTCACAAGTGCAGTCTCAGTGCTATGATGGGGTCTAAAAACCAGACTGAAGCGTTTCGTATACATTGTTTGTCTTCAGGAAGGCAGTGAGTTGCTGTGCAACAGCTTTTCAAAATTTTGAGAGGAATGGAAGATTCGATATAGGCCGATAGTTTTTTATAATTTCTGGATCAAGATTCGGCTTTTTTCAAGAGAGGCTTTATTACTGCCACTTTTAGTGAGCTTGGTACACATCCGGTGGATAGAGAGCCATTTATTATGTTCAACATAGGAGGGCCAAGCACAGGAAGCAGCTCTTTCAGTAGTTTAGTTGGAATAGGGTCCAGTATGCAGCTTGAGGGTTTGAGGCCATGATTATTTTCATCATTGTGTCAAGAGATATAGTACTAAACACTTTAGTATCTCCCTTGATCCTAGGTCCTGGCAGAGTTGTGTAGACTCAGGACAATGGAGCTTTGGAGAATACCCAGATTTAAAGAGGAGTCTGTAATTTGCTTTCTAATGATCATGATCTTTTCCTCAAAGAAGTTCATAAATGTATTACTGCTGAAGTGAAAGCCATCCTCCATTTGCGAAGGCTGCTTTTGTAGTTAGCTTTGCGACAGTATCAAAAGAAATTTGGGATTGTTCTTATTTTCCTCAATTAAGTTGAAAAATAGGATGATCGGACAGCAGTGAGGGCTCTTCAATACTGCCCGGTACTGTCTTTCCAAAGCTAGTCGGAAGACTTCCAGTTTGGTGTGGCGCCATTTCCGTCCCAATTTTCTGGAAGCTTGCTTTTTCCAGAGCTCGTGTATTTTCTGTATACCAGGGAGCTAGTTTCTTATGACAGATGTTTTTAGTTTTTAGGGGTGCAACTGCATCTAGGGTATTGCGCAAGGTTAAATTGAGTTCCTCGGTTAGGTGGTTAACTGATTTTTGTCCTCTGACGTCCTTGGGTAGGCAGAGGCAGTCTGGAAGGGCATCAAGGAATCTTTGGGTTGTCTGAGAATTTATAGCACGACTTTTTAATGCTCTTTGGTTGGGGTCTGAGCAGATTATTTGTTGCGATTGCAAACGTAATAAAATGGTGGTCCGATAGTCCAGGATTATGAGGAAAAACATTACAGATCCACAACATTTATTCCATGGGACAAAACTAGGTCCAGAGTATGACTGTGGCAGTGAGTAGATCCAGAGTGTTGGACAAAACCCACTGAGTTGATATGCTCCGAAAGCCTTTTGGAGTGGGTCTGTGACTTTTCCATGTGAATGTTAAAGTCACCAAAAATTAGAATATTATCTGCTATGACTACAAGATCCCATAGAATTGGAACTCAGGAGGAACACTGCATATGGCCCAGAGGCCTGTAAATAGTAGCTATAAAAAGTGAGTGAGTAGGCTGCATAGATTTCATGACTAGAAGCTCAAAAGCCGAAAACGTCATAGTTTTTTTTTTGTAAATTGAAATTTGCTATCGATAAATAATTAGCAAAACCTCCGCCTTTGCCGGATGACGGGGGTATGGTCACTAGTGTAACCAGGGTGAGGCCTCATTTAACACAGTAAATTCATCAGGCTTAAGCCATGTTTCAGTCAGGCCAATCACATCAAGATTATGATCAGTGATTAGTTCATTGACTATAACTGCCTTGGAAGTGAGGGATCTAACATTAAGTAACCCAATTTTGGGATAAGTGCCTGTGGAACAGAGCTGAAGGTGTTCTTCATACCTCTCCAA
>NW_025549400.1:0-4929 GCF_905237065.1 Salmo salar | reverse complement strand
GAAATGATCAGTCTATAATTTTAATAGTAGGTTTATTTGAACAGTGAGAGACAGAATAACAACAAAAAAAATCCAGAAAAACGCATGTCAAAAATGTTATAAATGATTTGCATTTTAATGAGGGAAATAAGGATTTGACCCTCCTCTACAAACATGTCTTAGTACTGGGCGGCAAAACCCTTGTTGGTAATCACAGAGGTCAGACGTGCTTGTAGTTGGCCACCAGGTTTGCACACATCCAGGAGGGATTTTGTCCTAATTTCTCTTCGCAGATCTCCTCCAAGTCATTCAGGTTTCGAGGCTGACGCTTGGCAACTCAAACCTTCAGCTCCCTCCACAGATTTTCTATGGGATTAAGGTCTGAGACTGGTATGCCACCCAGGACCTTAATGTGCTTCTTCTTGAGCCACTCCTTTGTTGCCTGGGTCGATTGTTTTGGCCGCTGTGATGCTGGAATACCTATCCACGACCCATTTTCAATGCCCTGGCTGAGGGAAGGAGGTTCTCACTCAAGATTTGACGGTACATGGCCCCGCCCATCGTCCCTTTGATGCGTGGGTTGTCCTGTCCCCTTAGCAGAAAACACCCCAAAGCATAATGTTTCCACCTCCGTGTTTGACGGTGGAGATGGTGTTCTTGGGGTCATAGGCAGCATTCCTCCTCCAACACGGCGAGTTGAGTTGATGTCAAAGAGCTCCATTTTGGTCTCATCTGACTACAACACTTTCATCAGTTGTCCTCTCTGAGTCATTCAGATGTTCATTGGCAAACTTGTGATTGGTATATGTATATGTATTCTTGAGCAGGGGGACTTTGCGTGCGCCTGCAGGATTTCAGTCCTTCACGGCGAGTGTGTTACCAATTGTTTTCTTGGTGACTATGGTCCCAGCCGCCTTGAGATCATTGACAAGATCCTCCCCGTGTTTCTGGGCTGATTCCTCACTGCTTTCATGATCATTGCACCTTTACGAGGTGAGATCTGCATGGAGCCCAGGCCGAGGGAGATTAACAGTTCTTTTGTGTTTCTTCCATTTGCGAATAATCGCACCAAATGTTGTCACCTTCTCACCAAGCTGTTTAAGGAATGGTCTTGTAGCTCATTCCAGCCTTGTGTAGGTCTACAATCTTGTCCCTGGACATTCTGGAGAGCTCTTTTGGTCTTGGCCATGGTGGAGAGTTTGGAATCTGATTGATTGATTGCTTTCAGGGATAGGCAGTTCTTATATAACAAGCTGTGTTAGAGCACTCCCTAAAGAGTGCGTGCTCCTAATCTCAGCCTGCTACCTGTATAAAAGACACTTGGGAGCCAGAAATCTTCCTGATTGAGAGGGGTTCAAATACTTATTTCAATTAAAATGCAAATCAATTTCTAACATTTCTGACATGCGTTTTCTGGATATTTTTGTTGTTATTCTCCTCTCTCACTGTTCAAATAAACCTACCATTAAAATTATAGACTGATCCTTTCTTTGTCAGTGGGCTAACGACAAAATCAGCAGGGGATCAACTAATTTTTTTTCCCCACTGTACCCACCCTCAGACCAGGGAGAGACATAACAGCTGCCACTCTACCTCAGACCAGGGAGAGGACATAGACAGCCACCCACCCTCAGACCAGGGGAGGACATAACAGCTACCTACCCTCAGACCAGGGAAGAAGACATAGACAGCTACCTACCCTCAGACCAGGGGAGAGTGACATAACAGCTACCTACCCTCAGACCAGGGAAGAGGACATAACAGCCACCTACCTCAGACCAGGAGAGGACATAACAGCTACCTACCTCAGACCAGGGGAGAGGACGTAGACAGCCACTCTACCCTCAGACTAGGAGAGGACGAGACAGCCACCAACCCTCAGACCAGGGGAGAGGATGAGACAGCCACCTACCCCTCAGGACCAGGGGAGAGGACGTAGACAGCTACCTACCCTCAGACCAGGGAGAGGACAGACAGCTACCCACCCTCAGGACCAGGAAGAGGACGTGAGACAGCCCCTACCCTCAGACCAGGGAGAGGACGAGACAGCTACCCACCTCAGACCCGAGAGGGAGAGACCAGACAGCCACCTACCCTCAGACCAGGGAAGAGGACGAGACTGCCACCAACCCTCAGACCAGGGGAGAGGACGAAGACCGTTACCCACCCTCAGACCAGGGAAGAGGACGTAAGACCGCTACTCTACCCTCAGACCAGGGGAGAGGACGTGAGACAGCCACCCACCCTCGACCAGGGGAGAGGACATAGACTCTCACCTACCCCCAGACCAGGAGAGGACATAAGACTGCCACCTACCCTCAGACCAGGGGAGAGGACGGTGAGACAGCCACCCACCCTCAGACCAGGGGAGAGGAGATAAACAGCTACCCACCCCACCTCAGACCAGGAGAGGAGATAACAGCTACCTCCACTCCTCAGACCAGGAAGAGGACATAACAGCTACCTACCCTCAGGACCAGGGGAGAGGACATGACAGCTACTCACCCTCAGACCACAGGGGAGAGGACATAACAGCCACCTACCTCAGACCAGGGGAGAGGACATAACAGCCACCCACCTCAGACCAGGAGAGACATAATAGCCACCTCCACCCTCAGACCAGGGGAGAGGAAACAGACAGCCACCTACCTCGTAGACCAGGGGAGTGGAAAATAGACAGCCACCTACCCTCAGACCAGGGGAGAGTGACAAAACACCCACCTACCCTCAGACCAGGGAGAGGAAATAGACAGCTACCTACCCTCAGATCAGGAGAGGAGATAACGGCTACCCACCTCAGACCAGGGAGAGACAGGACAGATACCTACCTCAGACCAGGGAAGAGGACATAACAGCTACCTACCCTCAGACAAGGGAAGAGGACATAGACAGCTACTCTACCCTCAGACTAGGGGGAGAGGACGTAGAGGCCACTCACCTCAGACCAGGGGAGAGGACATAGACAGCTACCCACCTCAGACCAGGAGAGGACATAGACAGCTACCTACCCTCAGACCAGGGGAGAGGAAATAGACAGCCACCTACTCAAGACCAGGGGAGAGGACATAGATGCCACCTACCTCAGACCAGGGAGAGGACGAAGACAGCCACCTACCCTCAGACCAGGGAAGAGGAAATAGACAGCTACCTACTCTCAGACCAGGGGAGAGGACGAAGACAGCACAGTGGTGGAAAAGCATTTGATCCCCCCACTGATTTTGTAATGTGCTTGCCCACTTACAAAGAAATGATCAGTCCATACCTTTAATAGTAGGTTTATTTGAACAGTGAGAGACAGAATAACAACAACAAAAATCCAGAAAAACGCATGTCAAAAATGTTATAAATTGATTTGCATTTTAATGAGGGAAATAAGTAGACTTGACCCTCTGCTAAACATGTCTTAGTACTTGCAAAACCCTTGTTGGTAATCACAGAGGTCAGACGTTTATGTAGTTGGCCACCAGGTTTGCACAAATCTCAGGAGGATTTTGTCCTAATTTTTTGCAGATCTTCTCCAAGTCAGCTCATGTTTCGAGGCTGACGCTTGGCAACTCAAACCTCTGGGCCTCTCCACAGATTTTCTATGGGGATTAAGGTCTGGAGACGGCCATGCCACTCCAGGACCTTAATGTGCTTCTTCTTGAGCCACCTCCTTTGCTGCTTGGCCGATTGTTTTGGGTCATTGTGATGTGCTGGAATACCCATCCACGACTCCATTTTCAATGCCCTAATGAGGGAAGGAGGCACTCACTCAAGATTTGACGGTATATGGCCCGTCCATCGTCCCTTTGATGCGGTGAAGTTGTCCTGTCCCCTTAGCAGAAAAACACCTCTAAAGCATAATGTTTCCACCTCCGTGTTTGACGGTGGAGATGGTGTTCTTGGGGTCATAGGCAGCATTCTTCCTCCTCCAAATACGGCGAGTTGAGTTGATGTCAAAGAGCTCCATTTTGGTCTCATCTGACCACAACACTTTCATGTCCTCTGAGTCATTCAGATGTTAATTGGCAACCCCCCAGACAGGCATGTATATGGCCCCTTGGAGCAGGGGGACCTTGCGCTGCAAGATTTCAGTCCTTCACGGCGTAGTGTGCTACCAATTGTTTTCTTGGTGACTATGGTCCCAGCTGCCTTGAGATCATTGACAAGATCCTCCTGTGTAGTTCTGGGCTGATTCCTCACTGTTCTCATGATCATTGCACTCCACGAGGTGAGATCTTGCATGGAGTCCCAGGCCGAGGTAGATTAATAGTTGTTTTGTGTTTCTTCCATTTGCTAATAATCGCACCAAATGTTGTCACCTTCTCACCAAGCTGCTTGGCGATGGTCTTGTAGCCCATTCCAGCCTTGTGTAGGTCTACAATCTTGTCCCCTGACATCCTTGGAGAGCTTCTTTGGTCTTGGCCATGGTGGGAGAGTTTGGAATCTGATTGATTGATTGCTTGTGGGATAGGTGATAGGTAACAGTTACGTTAGGAGCACTTAAGAGTGTGCTCCTAATCTCAGCTCGTTACCTGTATAAAGACACTCTGGGAGCCAGAAATCTTTCTGATTGAGAGGGGGTCACAAATACTTACTTCCTCATTAAAATGCAATTCAATTTATAACATTTCTGACATGCTTTTCTGGATATTTTCATGTTGTTATTCTGTCTCTCACTGTTCAAATAAACCTACCATTAAAATTATAGATTCTATCCTTTCTTTGTCAGTGGGCAAACGTACAAAATCAGCAGGGGATCAAATAATTTCCACTGTACCTACCCCTCAGACCAGGGGAGAGGACATTAAGCTACCTACCCTCAGACCAGGGGAGAGGACATAACAGCTACTCACCCTCAGACCAGGGAAGAGGACATAGACAGCCACCCACTCCTCAGACCAGGAAGAGGACATAACAGCCACCTACCCTCAGACCAGGAGAGGACATAACAGCCACCTACCCTAG